>NC_088647.1:12510773-12529489 GCF_964019385.1 Sycon ciliatum
ACAGTATGTGTATCACGGCACACGCATGATTCAATTGAAAAGTCCATGCTCCTACTGTAGGATGCAGACAGTTATGACATAAACAGTTTAATTAGACAGTTGACTTTTTGCACTTTGAAATGCCAAATATCGGCCAGCATGAGTACTTAGTTTCTGGGGAAATTGATAGTCCAGAATTCAAAATTCAAGATAATAATGGCAATCACTAGTGGACCCCAAGCTCTATAAGCATTAGTGTTTTCAATTTATACTTGAAAGTAGAAACAGTTTTGTTGTGCTATGTGGATTTCAGACACTTCTTCAAATGACGGCATTGTAATTTTTTCTCCAGCAGAATTGTGTCTAATTATGGATGGGATGTGCAGACGGATCATCATGGCGTATAAACAAGCCAGAGCCAGTGTTGCCCCGGGTCTGTATCAACAGCAGCCTTTACATCAATGCCAAGTTCTGAGATCAAGTATGAGGCATGAGCAAACTGCTGCACTGCAGTACAACACCCTTGTATAGTCCGAAGCGGCATGCAGTCTGTGCCACCACAGTACAGCCGACTCACCTGGACTCAACCAACACACTGAGTACGAATGCAGCAGCGGCAGCAGTTGTGATGCTAGTAACTGACTACGTCCAAGGATTATGCATCGCCCACAGCCAACAGCAGACGAAGTGGACATTGGAGCACTTACATCGAGCTCTCCTCGCCACACAACTTCACCAGGGATGCGAGGTTGAAATGCCCTGGCCGACCGTACACAGCAAGCTCTTGCAGCTTCTTGAGACCAGCTGCCAGAACAAGGTCTCCGTTGTGGTTGATCGTGGCTGTCTCCTTGGCATCGTCATCATCTGCCATCTCAAACACAACACGATGAGCGGTAATAATTCCGCCGAAAGATAGTCGCTTCAACGGGGGTACTTGCGTGTGAACAGCATTGCCAAGTTCCGTCAGGAGGTTTTTGATGATGACGGTGCCAAGGTGCGAGCGTACTGCGAGATATCCTTCAGCTAGGTTGTGTACTGACTGGTAATTGCACTTGAAGAGCAGTGGTACTTCCAGCGAGAGAAGCTTGGTGACTCGCTGCAGTGCGGCCGTGCAGTTCTTGCGTGCTCTGCACACGTCCATGGCATGGGGCAGCGGCAGTCCTTTCAGCTGGCCACCGCACACAAAGTCGTCCACGCCAACCACAATCCTGTCGAAGAAATGCTTGCCCGTCAGGTGGACCCCCTTGCCGAGTTGCTTCGCCGGTACGGTGAGCCGAATGATGCCGTTCACTGGTTGCGCCCTCACCACCTCGTCAGGCTCCAGGTCACCATACTGAAACTTGATTACTCTCTTTTGTGTTGCTTCCACAAACGCTATCTTTCCTACAGGTTCGTTGCCGACTAAGTCCATCAGATTGTATCGCAGTTCATCGATGTAGTCACCAAAGACGAGCTCACCCAATCGGTTTCGCATCGCTTTTGGAGCTCGTGCGTACAGCTCTGTCATATCGCATTCTAGTTTGAAGGATTTCACGTTGAAGTGCTCTGCCAGACTCTCCAAGCTTCGCTCCAGGACACGATGCCAGCGTGCATACATGACAACCACCTTTGGCAGCAGGTCTGGTGGCATATTATACCGCTCAGGCATGGCCTTGTACGCGTTGACAGCAGCAACTGTATTCGCACGTGGTCTGCCTGGATACGCAGCAGCTGCTCCATAGTGATCCGTCTGTTCATCTTCTCCACCTGCTCCGTTGTTCGCACTGATCTCTACCATGATTTCGTTGCTATCAACATTGCCTCGAACAGCCTGCAAAGCACTGACCCAGTTTCGACAATCATCTACACTGATATCCGAGTAAATACCGTAGTTACGGTCGTTCGTGATGATCATGAAGCAGAAGTCACTGGACACACTTGCAGGCCATGCAATATTCGCTGAGCCTCGAGCTTGTGTTCCCCGTGGCTTGACAAACAGCGCCTTATCCAGGTCGATAATTCCAAGTTGGTTGACACCAGCTCGTGCATCAGCCTCACTGACATAGTACGTTAGCCTCCTGTTGCCATCCAGAACGAAGAATCGCCGCTTCCAGTTCTTGACTCGACCACCTTGCTTGATCAGCCACCCTTGTTTGAGCCGAGCAATTCCGCCGTCAGGCATCCTCTCCGACAAACTATTTCCTTCGCACAAACTCACAATTTTGCCTTACGATCACACCCTGATGGCAGGTTTGACTTTTCACTGCAAAGTTTTCAGGGGCTGGAGAAACCAAGAGTACTTGTTGTTGTGTCTTCCGACTATTGGATCCTGAGAGCGTTTCTTGTCGCTCACAACTTCTGTCCAGACTGCTCAACACTGCAACCGACCTGCTGCCTCCTGGCTGTGTGTCGTGATTTCAAGGAAACACACCCGTAAACATATGCCAACCTGGGCGAAAGGACTGCGAGTAGAGTGTGACCACCACTCAGCTACGAAACCGCCTGATGTGACGGCTGGTATGCACCCACTGACTGACTCCGTTACTCTACTGTCACTAGGTCACAGTAGGTGACAAACTCAGCACCACTGAAAAGTAACCGCTACTCGCTAGCACTGGTTAGCACTTCGCGAGTTCTCCGTCTACGTCTTAGTCTACCATGCATGGTCTACCGAAGGCCGAAGGCCCATGCTGCTAATAGTAATAGTAATAGTGCTATGCCCACTTTTGGGCCACTGCACATGTGATCTACGCGCTCGATTTAGCTCTTCGTGGCTCGTAGTCGCGTTGAATGTTACACAAAGTCAAGGACGGGATAGCTAGCACTCATCAACACTGTCAACAGCTGTAACACTCTGCAGCAACATGGTCGCCACCGTTGTGCGGAGACGGAGCGAGTAAGAACTAATGTTACTTTACTGCGGGCTGTGTAGCGCGAAACTTCCGACAAGGCGACGTGCTCTCGCCAAGCCCGTTCCACTGGTCATTCGACTGGCCAAGGCAAGGACACGGCGTGTGGATCTACGTGTGTGTGGCAGTTTGCATGATACCGTCAGACTGTAGATCCGCATGGTAGATCTACCCTTGATATGAGGCTTGATCATGACATGTACGAAAGTCATGTATCTACTCGATCCCTGCCGCAGGTTTCAGCGCGACGCGAAGAGCAATGCTGATCGGCCGACCGGCCGGTGTTCAAAGTAACTAACTTTCTAGTTGTTCCTCCCCCATCTCAGCGTAGATACCGTGTAGCAAGCCAACAGGCAACACCACGACGGACACCGACACTGCCAGCAAATATTAGTTCTTCTCCAAGAACCTAACCGCGTTAGGTCAATGAGCATCCTGCCCTGGCACCCGTTTACCCCCTCTCCCCAGCCAGGCCCAGTACAGGCCCTGGCCACAGGGTCACTTGCCACAACTGTTACTCTAGACTACACTCTACAGACAATCATCTAGATCTGCAGACTTCCGTACTTCATGATCCGGACGCGGGAGCCGCGCGATCCTATGCCAATGCAATGCATTTTTACTTCAGTGCTAGCATGCTTCTGTGTCTTGCTACGCGAGCGGCCAAAAATTGCAAAATGGGCAAAAGGCAAAGACCATGGCTCATTGATCGAGTTGAACTAATACTTACTTGAAGTCAAGCCACAAGCCCAACATGATCATGAGCGGAGCAGAACTTCTGCCAGAAGAGATACCCCGGGTTCCGCCCCATAAGGGTCGACGTACATGTCCATGTACTTATAAAAGTTAGTTGAAACATGATGAGGAAGTCTCTCCTTTCCTAGTTTACAGTTCTGACTTCCCGGAAATTGAAAACTTCTCCAACCTTTTTTTTATCGATACACATTATGATTGTGCTAGCTTTGGAGCATGTATCTACCGGTAGATCTACTACTACTAGTACTAGTAGTAGTAGATTCTACATGAAGACAATGACTATGTCATGTCGACAGTCAGTGCAGTGCATGTCAAGGAGTCGCTTTTACTCGATCTCAACGAATCAAAGACTATACTACATTGTAATTTGTAGACTGGTATAGTCACCATACCATGGTATACTGGTGCATCTAATCAGAGCGCACGTGAGAAGTAGATCTACGGCCCAGTACATGTAGTAGTACTAGTAGTAGTAGTAGTAGTACGGGAGCAAAACACTTCACCACCGATCGATCGCGATCAACACCGACGACATGTCACCAGGTCACATAACATCTCTAATCTGATGTAGGCGAAGTAAACTTAGTTTTCACGCATCCATGACCAGATGACTCTACTGACCTAGGCTGTGAGGCTGTGAAGAAACCATGATGCGATGACCACTGACTGAGTACAGGAGTCGCAGTGCTACATGACCTATGCTGAACTACTAGTACTGTAGTAGTCTACAATTATTATAAGTAGTTACAAAACTAGACTAGTAGTTACATTTGCTAACTGTGTGGAAGAACAGACGGGCCGGCGCCGATAGCTCGCCGAAACAGCCCGCTCGAGACTGCAACAAGAAGAAGAACGCTACATGCAGCGCTACCACTAGTACCAGTGCAGTAGAAACGGTTTCCCGGAGTGAACTAGTAATCAATGCGATAGATGTCAGTGTAGCGTTTCTGTTGAATCGAGCTTTCTTTGTTGCTTTAGACTTAGTGGTCGCATTTTGATCGGTTCATCATTTTAGATCTTCCTAGGGTATTTTGGCGGGTATCCAATATCGTTGCGATGGGCAAGGAGAAAGGCAAGGCAACCACACAAACAGAACCAGCGGAACCAGCTGCAACTAGCTCTGTTAGAGCTTCATCAACGTCCAAGGAAATTCTCCTGCAAAAAAGTGAGAAGGTAAAGCTGATAAATGAGGAGCTGGAAGATTTGCTGGCGAGATGCCGCTCAGCAGGGCTGAACGATCACGAGACACGGCAGTGTGCTGGCTATTTTCAAAACGCTGCACATCAAGTGCGAAGGAAGAAGCTACTACGATACGTGTGCATTTATTCGTTCCTGGTAGCCAGCCTCTGCGGAGCATTTTACTTCAACCCCACCTACAACTGGATATCAGCCCACGCTAGATTGGCAAGCATACAGGTAAAGAACACAATAATTGTTAATGGTTACAATGCATACTGTAAGACATGTTATTATAACGAGTCGCAAATAATTTAACGATTGTCCAAAAATTCATAGGTTAACGAGAAGATAAGTTAACGACCTTGCAGTATTCGGCATATCCACACACAACATATATGAAGCAGTATGGCCTCAACGGATCTTATTATAATGAAGAAATGTCATCCGTTGAAACGTTAGATTTACTTCCTCGTTATATATACATGTCTTACAGTAGTCAATTCACGGAGAGTCTGCGTGAAAACAAATAATCCTTTTTCGTACCACAATGTACTTGTCCTTGAAATCCTGTGGAAAGTCTGCGCCCTTTATGCCTTAGCGTGAAGTCTGCGCCCTTTATGCCTTTATGCCTAAGCGTGAACATACCCTGTGGTTCATGTACACGCTGTAAAATGGACCAGCAGTGCTCGCGGCTGCAAGGCCAGCGCCCCGTGGCCGCTTGACTTCTCAACAGATGTCAATACCTGCTACAGTACCACACTTGCTGTACAATGGTCTAAAAGGGTATGTCGCTGCATTCCAGGACCGGAGGCAGCTTCTGCAGAGCGGTGCGGCCGAAGGGCCATCTTTAAGGGGGGTCTGGGGGTCCTCCCCCAGAATGTTTTTGGAATTTAGACGGCAAATCCTGCACTCTGGGCGATTCCCTGTACAAAAATCATACATCAAAACTGTTTCTCCCCGATTTTGGACGTTCCATGCGGACCGGCTTTTTGGGAAGTTGGTACGGCCATGGCCGTACCGGCCGTACCAGTGGCGCCGGCCCTGCATTCATATGCACAGGCATACCTGCCAACCGGCCCAATGTCGAGGTGCTAACCCGACGGCCCGCCCGACGACCAAGAAAACCCTCCCCATTTTTTGCCCCGTTATCATCCTGAAAATTGACCTTAGACGAAACCGTGGTGGTGTCGCAAGACTGTATTCAAACCTGATTAGTGAGGAGCCTAGAGTATCTGATCGGTAACCAAGTATGACGTGAGGCTGGATGCATGGCGTGTGACGTGAGGCTGGATGCATGGCTTGTTTCTGTATGACGTGAGGCTAGATGCATGGCTTGTTTCTGGTCAACTAAACCAATAAACGAAATTGGTCACCCTATTGTCCGGAAACCGATCTGTTCGTTTTCTTTTCTTTTCGCATGTTAGAGGGCACTCTTCTTCTGAACCACAAGCAGAGATAATTACTCGCGTCCTCATGGTTCGCTACATTCGACTACCAATTTCCACAGTGATCAGAACCGTAAACCTAACATATGATATGATATGAATGTGTCCAATTTTAAGTGAATTAACATTCTCATCACTTTATAAAAGAAACAAACGACCGAATCACTTCAAACAGATGCATGCTACACACATATGCTTACATTTTTCCAAAACATCAGTCCGTTATTCACTATTTTCATAGTACTGGCTTTGTGTTCACAAAGGTTGGCAGGCATGTACAAGGGTGGAGTCATTTTATAGACAAGTGACAAATTGTAGTACTGGTATTTTGATTGACTGTGATTGGTAGCACAAAGATTAGTGGACATGATAATAAGATATAATTTGAATTGAAACTCTTCTGACTTGAGCCGGAAAAGTCAGGTAGCGCCTACTGGGGAGTGGGGATCCAGCCAAGGAGCTCTCGATTACTGGCCGATTGATCCAGCCTCCACAGCTCAGGTCCACCAAATGTTTGATGACTCAGCCACACAGATGCATCGTTATGTCCCCTTTCCAGAGGACTTTCGCTTTGCCACTCAGACAAAGAAAAAATAATGGGTTTTAATTAGGGCTGAAACGATTATACCAATTACTCGGTCATCGATCGATGATTCCTTAACAATCAACAAATCGTTACGTTATAGATTACTCGTTAGGGATCTTGAGTCCAAAAGGTACTGAACCCCCCCCCCCTCGTTTTGTGGAGTTTGTTTGAATCAGTAATGGGATCCTGAGTCCAAAAGGTACTGACCCCCCCCCCCCCCCCCCGTTTTGTGGAGTTTGTTTAAATCAGTTTCCGCTGTGAGTATGCAGTTGCCAGGGGTATGGTTCATGTTTTGAGGTTCAATTGACTTCAAAACTCCCATGTTTCGGGAGCTACCGAGTCTTTCACTAATGCAGATTTTTGGTATCATGAAGACAAAGCGTGTGGAAATAGAGTAATTTTTGCACAAAATTCTGACCCTCAATGATTCACTAACAATTATGATCGCTTAATCGATCGTTAAGCCAAAGAGTAATCGATAGGTGAAAATCCACGATTGTTTCAGCCCTAGCTTTTAATTCTTATCCCCTAACAAGAGGAGTTTTTCAGGCTTGTGTCAGTCAAGTGTTTCAAGATGAATAAGAAGTCTTACTCCCCAGTAAGCTTTCTGAAATAATATTTACTGTATGCAAACTGGTGGTGACAGTCAATTTTTTTCTTCAGACTTTACTGTATACAAACTCCGATTTGTTCCCACTGCTGTTGGGGACATTTAGGTGCCAACAAACCTAGCAATGGGCAATCTTCCTTGTCTGGATTGACTTCGTAAACTTGCCTGTATACATGATGGTGTTCACGCCTACAACAATACACTGACAAATCTCCTCAATCCGGTTTCATCTTGTGCACCCATTCACCGTCCAGTGTTTTCAGGTATACGGCGCAACACCATGCCAGGCTGTGTTTAACATGGTGGCAGGGAATCAGTCTTATTCACTATGACTGTGTTTATGTAAACTTCACATGTCTTCAGCTGTAAGAAACACGGAATTTGGCATGTTATGTGTTTGCAGTTTATTCCGTACTACGATTTCACCAAGATGTACAATGACCAATGCCTTGTCAACAACCCGTTGTATGAGGAGCCAACTCAAGAGGTTAGCCACAGTACACACTGTTAGGTGGAGACCATGTTTCAAGATCACCCTATGATGCATTCAGAAATTGATAACGTGGCGGACTTGGATTTTTCTACCACATATTAGCAAATTTCTTCAGAATGCCCATGTAACCCTTTCTAGTCAAAGTTTGGAATTGCAAAAGTCAAAGATAGCGGAATTACAAAGCATGATCTTGGCCAGGTTATGTGATCAGGACAGGTTTATTGTTGTGACTAAGTTATCGTATTGTGCAGAGTGGTGGGTCAAAACCCACCGTTGCCGATTTAGAATCAGATTTCAAGGCAAGAATTGGCAGAAACAGGCTTGCGAAGTCCAAGGCTCATCGTTTTCACAGTGGACTCTTGTTACTGAAATGTGGCCAGTGAAGAATGAACAGTCACCTAGCTGTTACAAGTCAGAGAATTTGAAATGGTCAACGGAAAAAAGAAGAAGAAAAAGAGCCGGAGCAAGAGACTTGCTGGTACAGGTCTGCTCTCGATATAACAACTCTCACTTGTACATAAACCTCGTTAGTACATAAAAAAGTCAAATCCCGCGCCGAAACAGCATCACTCCCATACAAATTTTGTTCTACACAACATAATCCTACATAACATAAACCTCGACATAACACACGCTACGGCGGTCCCCGACGTGCGCACTCTCAATACAACATAAATTCACGTGCACGGTATGATCAAGCGGTAGCTGTAGCTAGGCAATTTGGCCAGTTTACGTCCTACATAACGTAAACCTCGGCATAACGCACCCTACGGCGCAGTCCCCGATGTGTACACTCTCGATACAACGTAGATAGATTCACGTGCGCGGCACAATCAAGCTGTAGCCGTAGCTAGCCAGTTTAGTCCTATGTGCATAATATTCTGCGGCATTGATGGTATCTGATGTCGATGGTGGTACAGTGTGTATATGTTTGCACGGTTAACCCCGCCTTGTAATACCCTTCATTTTGAGGTGCATCTTGTATTTTACACACGGTTTTCTACATAACATAACTCTCAATATAACATAATGTTTGCGTGGTCCCAGAGATTACGTTATATGGAGAGTAGACCTGTACCAACTAGGCCATTGTGCGTAATTCATTCCTCCATACCGATAGATCCCTGCAGCTCCAATGAATGCTAGCTATAAGCTCACATGAATGCTAGCTAAAAAGCAATTCCAGGATTGTAGTAGGTGACTTACACATCCTGCTCCTGTGACACCTCCAACTCCTGGTCACTTGCAAACACTATCTGAATAGATGATATGCCAAATAAGCCCTCGAAAAGTTGAGAGGGCGTGCGATTGATGCTCCTGGCAGGCTTAGCTTGTCAAGTGCACAATGTTGGACAGGGGATAGTACACCCTCGCTTTAGCCCTACCTAATGCTTCTTCACGACATGGCTTCTCTTTGCGAAACATACAGGTACCTGGTCTCTGATAGCTGGAGTTTTCTTCCATCGGAGTGCTGCTAGGCAGCCTCCTTCGGCATGCCGCAGAGGCTGCGTAGAAGGCTGTTATATTATAACAACCAGTAACCTCCTTAGCAATACGTAATCATGGTAATGGCGTAGTATGCAGCCTCGGTTTTTCATTCAACTTTTTTTACCCACTTACCTCGAGCACCCTGAAAAAAGGCGTATTGTCTGCAGGGATTGCCCTAGTAAAATATTAAATACAATACAAATAGAACAACTTCTATTTGTGCTGGCCCTGACTAATAGCGAAAGCACATGAGAAACTGGTTGCCTGGAGCAATGACGGAAGAAACGCTGATGTGATCTCACTCGGGTGAGGGATGAGGTGAAGCCGCGAAACAGTCAGGGTCTTGCTTCTCATCCTATGCCATATGCAGCTGCCAATCTGCTGTTGGGGACGGCGCTCTATTGCTATTGCCTCTGTTAGGAGCACCTTCTCTGTGATGTGGGATAAGGAAGGCGGGATTTCCCAGTCCAAAAGCAAATCAATGTTGCCAGTGTCAGTATGCCCAGGTGGTTGATAAGGGGTTTTCATAACTACGTTCCTTGGCCCTTGGGCCCCATTGCTGTTGTTGCTAGGTTGCATATGCCAGGTATTGACCTTTCATCTCACAATAGTTGAGGGTCAGCAGCAATGCAATAATGACTATGTGGTGGAAGGAGCATGCAATGCTGCAGTGCAAGTGCAATATGCAGACATCACTTCGAGTACATGCTTTTCTCTAGTTTAGCACTGTAGCACACACTTAGCTCTCCTTCTTCTTCTTTTGAGATGCCCAACACTTAGCCTTGACAAAGTATCTCTGCGGTCCAGAATTATTTGGCTCTGGGAAGCAACACTCAACACTTTAAACTAATGGCGAGAAGAAGGACTCATCCCCGAATGGTTTCTGTGTCGTTAGGTACTTTCTCGATTCTGAAGATGCTGGAGTACAGCACTAGCAGAAACACCACATAGCTAATCCTCCGAGCGATGGGTCCAGGCCTCAGCGGGAAATTCTGCGTCTGTTTGTTGAGCAGCATCTATGATTTGATGGATTCACCGGAGAAGCAGCTTCTTCTGTTCCCGATGCAGATGGTGTCAAGGTATTCGCTGCTGTAGCGACCAGTGAAGGAGGAACGGATTTTCATCGCCCTTTCGCTGCTCGGCGCCGACTGCCATCATTGTCCCCTGTCCTAGGCTCTGGGGCGTTGGGAATAAAATAAAATCTTTCGGTCTTACCTCTGCAACAAATCATCTCGCTTTCCATCTACCGGTATCTCTCCCTCACGTAAGTCTTCAGCTGAGCAAAAGTCCATCTAGCAATCGTTTCGCCCACACTTTGGCCACAGGTGGGTTCGCAAAACGAGAAGCAATTGCTGGTGTACTATTTCTTACTGCCATATCCGGGTATCAAAATGAAAAATTGAAAGTAAACTATGCACAAAGGTGTCAGAGTTCCTTTTCTCCATCCGAAATTTTTCTCCGACGGAATGCTAAAATGCGGTAACAGTGGAACTGCATGCATTCCATTCATGCACGTGCAGCACCTGATCGCGTAAGCGCGCAACAAGCCTAAAATCCGTGTACTTTGCACATCCCATGCACTTGACAAGCTAAGCCTGGGCGCATCAATCGCATGCCCTCTCAACTTTTCGAGCGCTTATTTGGCATATCATCTATAGCAGCAGACAATAGAGCTACCGTATTTAAAAATCAGCTTATAACCAGGATCTAGCTGCTCTTGAGCCGGGACATGGAGGCTCCAATTATGGGGCTTTAATATACAAATGTACCTGGGGTCGACTAATACCCAGGGTCGATTTCTATTGGTAGAATACGGTACTCAGTACTCTGCTCATAAGCCCTGGCTTTGTGCTGTCTTGCAGTGGTAGTATATGGCTTACTGAACACACGGGTACTGTGCGTCACCGTGTGGTGGTTACCGCAATCGTAAGACTGTAGTCCATACATGAAACGAACACCTGGCGTAGCAAACCATGCAACACTTATCAGCTGTTCACCTACGATGATTTGGCCATGTGGCCATGTGGTATATTTTGCGAATATAGTCCAGCACCCACCCGCACATACCTACGCGCTAGTGAGCGCTCGCTTTTCTGTTTCCGTACTACTAAGCAAGGCTTCACCTAACATAGTAGCTGCACACATGTCAACTATGATCACCTTTACCCAGGCGCGTAGCACCGAAGTTGGAGGTGGTCCGCTGGAGGGGGTCCGGGGTGTCTCACGTGAACATTTTGAAATTAGGGTGAAAATCCTGCATTCTGGGCACTGTTGGCATTGTGTTAAAAAAAGTGGTCTGGCCAAAGCCGGACCGGCTGTGACGCCCCTGTTACCTTGTTAATCTCAGCCAAATCTGCATGATGGTGTGGGATACCAAAGCCAAATGTCGCCACTGACCACGTGATCGTTGCGCCACGTTATATAATAGCCGAACAGCTCGAGCCAAACTAATAGCTGCCTCTGCTCTTGACATTTCTCTTGTTCCCTTTCAGCTGAGCTGTGATATTTGCAAGGAATTAGGTGATGCTATTGAGAGTGTAACAGCTGCAGAAGCTTCACCATCAGTGATCATGAATGACTTCCTGGACATCCAAGTTCCTGTTGTCATTACGAAAGCACTGGGCTCCTGGCCTGCAGTCAACAACAAGTTGGATCTTGATGATATTTACAAGGTACTTCCATGTGAATATCACTGCTATTGTGCCTGCTTGAAACATTCTCTGTGGTGTATATTGCTGTCATAGAAAGATCTTTCCAAAGCTACTTGAAGACGTGTGAGAATTCTTTGTGACTATGGGATTGGAATTAGCTCCATAGGACTTTTACCAAGTGTTGTGTGATGGGGTGCTCGTAGTCTGTCCCTATCAGTCCAAGGGACGCCTGGTGCAACGGCGTATCATGGTGTTCTTATGTTCTGTATGAGTATATCTACTGTAGTACTGTCCTTGGGCTTCTCTCTCTTTGTAGCTCTATAAGGAATCAAAGGTGCTGAGAGACAACTTTTCAACAGGTCCACACTGCCAGATTGTCGGCCCAAGAGACACCTTCGAAGACGTACTGGATGCTCTTGGCAAACGAGAGGATGTGACTTCGTTTTCAGCAGCGTGGTAAGTAGGGTGCACTATACAGTACTGTCAGGTGCCGAAGAACGACCGGGCTAGAATTTCATCAAGCACAGCATACCAATGTATACACGAGGTCTCAACTGCCCATCGACTGTAGTACATGAAAATAAGAACGGACTCCGACTAGGCTAGGAGGCTGACCTCCCCCCCCCCCCCCCAGTTCTTCGGCAACCGACAGTACTGTAGTGTTTGGCTGTGAGGCATGCAATCCAGGAAATCATGGCATGTAGGAATTTGTTGTTGCTACCCATGGAAGAGTTTGCCAGTCTTGCAAAGACCCGTCTGGATCATCGTAGCCTGATTGCATCGCTACAGCTGGCTGGCTAGGCAAATGCGGAAATGGGGAAATCCCCGGCTGAAAGTGCATTTTTACACCCTCCTAGAACTCGAGACGTTATTTTTGTTCGCGTGGCACAACTCGGCTCCAGGACCTCGTATCGTCTTCGGGTTTCTTCGAGACGACAGCTGAACGTTTTTGTGATGCCGATAGACCTTTCAAATTTCAATAGCACAATTTGGTCTAGTATTCTCAAAGTAGCGACAGTTTGAATTACACATATTTGTGTTTCAAGGCCATGTGTGACCTTTTAAAAAACGCACTGTAAACCAATCCTTCTGTACATAGGATTTGGCCGTGAGTGCAGTGAGTGCAGGGGCATCGGAGCCCGTACTGCCCAATCACAAGGGCAATACATTTGTCATATCCCACGTGACTGTTACATGCACTGTGCTTGATCTCTCGTGAATATATTGCTCTACAAGTGTAAATATTGCAGGCGGCGCGTAGCCCGCATTGGGCACGTAGGCAAGTGCCCCCCCCCCCCCCCTAAACATTTCGACCAAGGTTTAGCATGCACATAATGACCACGATGAATGCGCCAGCCATCCTTCACGCATGATACAGCTAGCGGCCCTGCACCCCCCCCCCCCCCCCCCCAAAGAGGGGAAAGTTACGCTCCTGTATTGGTATGTTTGCTGATTATGTGTTTCTTCTGCTTTCTCTGCCTTCCAGGCAAAACTGTGAGATCAAAGCCTACAAGGAATTCCGTAAGCTGTATCGTCGTCCAGACTTCCTACCACCAGCAGCCGAGGCATCACAGTATAACACTGTTATAACGTCCTTTGGGAAGAAGAAAGAAGCAGGAGAGTTTACGTCTCAATCTGTAAGAACAGGGGCTTAACCATGCGTCTCGTGGGAGTTGTGTGTTTCCTGCACCTGCAGATGTTTAACACAATCTTATTTCTTCCTAAAAAAAGGCATACTCCTGTGAAGTAGTACTGTCCTATCCCAGAGGACACGGAGGATTTGAAGCAAAAACAGTAGCTTCAGCATACACAGTAGGGTATTTCAGTTATGTTTAGACTTCCTTTTAGATTGCGGAGGAGGCAGTCCTGACCGAAGAAATGACTCTCTGGCTGTGTTTTAGCCTTTTCATCAATCTCGTCGAGATATTTATAGTATACTGTTGTTATCCTTTTGCTCTCTCTCTCTCTCTCTCTCTCTCTCTCTCTCTCTCTCTCTCTCTCTCTCTCTTTCTCTCTCTCTCTCTCTCTCTCTCTCTCACACACAGACACACACACACACACACACACACACACACACACACACACACGCACACTCGTACTGGTAATGTAGACCTGGAACTGAGTAACACACTATCTCTTCTATCATGCTGCTTCTGTATACCGCACTGCCATGCAGTTACTGTAATAATATGGTATTAGACAGTGCTTGGGACAGATGCATGTATCCAATATTGTGTAATTTCAATTTGTGCATTGTGGTTTTTGCAGCTTGGCCTTGTGCAAGGAGAGAATGACCTGGCAGTTTGGATTGGACAGGTATGCAAGTAACTGCACGTACTCGTATAGTCATTGTGCACATGACTGGTGCATCGGAACAGTGCTGTCATGCAGATACATGTCATATGTTACTAGTGCAGCTAAGACACTGAATACACGTCCTGCATGCTGTAGTGTTCTATTATACACTATAATATTAGACATTCTGCTTCACTCATTGTCACTATGTGAACTGTGTGGAATGCTTGTCAAGAAACGTAGACGTGCAATAGAACTGTGTACAGATGTTCCCGTGCTCTCAAGCCAGGCTTTGAATGTACAAACTCTTCTGAACCTCCGAAGAACCCGGAGCCTTCGTGGTGCAAAATGTCTATGCCCTCTTCACGACACTGGCATTTCTCCAAGTGTCTTGGTCGTATGTAGCTCCAAACTATCAACGCCTTTTTAATACAATATCCGAACGCCGGTTTGATATCAGGTTCTCGCATCTGTGTCCGACTTCCAATCAAGGGTGACTTATTACTCAGGTAAAACGCACTGAAACTATACGGCAAAGATCCCCCCAAAAAAGTGCAGATTGTGTACGCTGGGTGCAACGTATCTAAGAAATACTGTAGAAATCTCTGCCAGTGGGTATGTCATCATGAATAGGAATATAATGATTGTGGATATATGGCATTATGCGTGTGTGTGTGTGTGTGTGTGCGTGTGCGTGCGTGCGTGTGTATGTGTGTGTGTATGTGTGTGTGCGTGCATGTGTACTATTGTTCAGGTATCTGGTGAGCTCCACTACACTATATCTCCGGTGGGAGAATGCTCAAAGTGCCAGACATTTGACGTCTACCTTGGTGAAAATGATTTCTGTAAGTCCCGGCTCAGTAGTCCCCACACTGCTTCCATATCAATTCAATTCATTTTGCTTCATATCCACTTCAGTTCTTATCAGTGAACACCCGTTTAACTATTCATAGTGTTTGCATGGTAATTGCCGCTAGTGCAGAGGTGCGAATGATTTCATGGGGTGGGCTGAGCTGCTTGTGGGCGCTATGTATGCAGCGTGAGTTGCTAGTGCAGGGCTTTGCCGCGACTTCACCAGAGCATCCCAACTGATGATGTAATCGCAGCCTAGCTGTCTTGAATTTTGGATAGTGCAACCAATGCCTAGTCACTTGGGCATGCTGTAGTGATGCAAGGCATGTGTGTTCGCCGTCGGAGACCCATATGAAGAGTTGCACACTCTTGGGAGGTTATATACTCTTGTTAGCGCCACTGACTCACCTCCTGAATCATTCGTACAACCTGTAAAAAAAAATACAAACTCGGATGTTGAGCCAATAGTAATATGTAAGGAGACAAGGACCTAAAAGTTACTAGTTATGACTAACAGTCCACCATGGCAACGAGATTATACTGTAAGACATGTATATATAACGAGGAAGCAAATCAAACGTTTTAACGGATGACATTTCTTCGTTATAATAAGATCCGTTGAGGCCGTACTGCTTCATATATGCTGTGTGTGGATATGGCAGAATACTGCAAGATCGTTAACATATCTTCTCGTTAACCTATGAATTTTGCACAATCGTTAAATTTGCGACTCGTTATAATAACATGTCTTACAGTATACAGTCAAATAGTGTGACAACAAGGCACAAAACTGACAGGGATAACGTGTTGGAGCTAGGTGTCAGGTCGTCGAATGTCTCAATATCCCTTTGTGCCTTGTTGTCGCACTATTTGACTGTATATTATCTCGTTACCTTGGTGGACTGTTAGTCATAACTAGAAACTGTTAGGTCCTTTTCTCTTTCTTTTTTCTCTTTCCATAATAATAATAATACAGAAGCATATAGCTCCTATGAAAAAAATAAAATGAGGGTCATGCATCTGTCAACACCGTCGAGCCAGTGCGTTCTGTCTGAGGCAAATTGCTCCGCTTCCAAAAGAGACATGTTGAGAAGTAAAAGGCCATTCCTTATGCTGTCTACCCATCTGGTCACTGGGCGACCTCTGGGCTTCTTTATATCTGTTGTCTTCATTGGCATGTGAAGGGCTTTGTAGGACACAGTGTCCTTCCCTTCGCAAATGACATGTCCAAACCATAATACTAGTAAGCGCGACCGGCGTCTACAGACTGCACTTATTGACCTCTATAGCCGCAACTGAAATTGATTTATCGCGTGAAATGCATGTTGAGATGTTGAGTTGGTGCCAGTTCTGCTCCACCATTGATCTGAGTTCCAGGTGTGAAGCAGTCCGTGAAAGACTCCTATTGGCTGAGACAGTTTGACCAATGTGGAAGCTACAAAGTAATCACTAGGGGTGGTGGTCGGGGTTTGGGATAGATTTTGCACTTTTGGCCAGAGGTTCAGCTAGAGGCTTATGGCAAAACTAGGCTGACTATTCTGGCAAGTTTGGCCTCACCACTTACTGAATGCTTACCCGAGTTGGATCGGACTTGAACATGGCCAATCATTGTTGACATGCCATCCTGAGCAGGCTATAAAAGTAATTGCTTGGGCAGGGGTGGTGGTTGGGGTTTGGATGGACGGTTCTGAACTATTTCTTCCCACTGCTGCGATTTTTGTTCTACCATTGAATCTCTTCTGCTTCATTGTTTGGTTTGCGTGTTGTGTTTTTCATTCAGTGATTGTTCCGTTAGACCTGTGGGAAGTATCATATAGACCTGTATCGGCATCGGCACCAGACGCTTACGCTATTATGTCCGGTCTGGTCTGGGATCGTTCCTAGACAGCGGCATGGCAGTGCTGCACTGATTTTTATCAGAATTACACATCTATTTTCTCAAATGATAACAGCATCGTATATTTTAGTCTGTTCCTCACGCATATGACTCTATTGGAATGACAGGCAGTGTCACTCAGTTCTGATTGAGTTCTTCATCACGTGCAGCTGTATATCAATATTGGCTTTTGATGGGTGTATTGGATTATTTCTTTCAGGTGTTATGAGCTATGGCACATTAGCTACGAAATGAAATCTAACTCCAACATGCAGTCTCAGAACATGACTTTATGGGCATATTCAGTTAAAGGGAAACTGAACGCCAAAAATAAGTATGGCTTATCCGAAGGGGAATTGGGCACTGATTCCGATGAGCTATGTCTCGAGCCGATCAGAGAAGAGGAACCGTGTCAAATTTCATAAATAACACCTTCCATATTTGGAAATTGGGCTTGATGACGTGCGTACTGCTTAGCTGTCACCATGCTGTGCATGCTCAGCAATGTAATTGAATGGAAGAAAACAATTACTTTGGTGTTTTGCAGCTCTATTTCGTTCCCTGACGGTAACCAAATCTAGATGTAGGAATTTGTTGAGCAGGAGAGTGACACATGTCTTCCCGAAGGCTGTCCAGGCTGCAGTGGTGATGAAGAAGACACGATCATCACCCCGAGATCGATTGTAGCGAATTGGAAAACTCATGGTGAATTTGCTTCCACCCCAAGGCAATGTCGAGGTATGAAGGGTGTACTGCCTTCCAAAGTGAAGAGGAGATGAACATGGCTGTGCATAGCTGTTGTTCTATGCCAACTTACCTACTCTTGCTGGTACCGTAGTGGCATATTGCAAATTTCGTGGACGAACAACTCTCTAGTCACAAGTGGCTAGTGAGCAACACTAACAGGTGAGATTTTTCAATTTGACAAAAATTGTTTTTGTTTGAGAACTGACAGTGGTAGTCATTAGACTCAGTAGGTGTCTCTCTGCTGCTTTTTTCCCTTCATCGGTAGGGTTGTGCTTGAAGTAAAAATAAATAGAAAATGTGGAACAAAAATCTGATCATGTAGTTCGAATTTCAACTTCAAAGTATGTGTACATCAAATCACAAAAATTTCAAGGTGGTGCTGTGCATTGAAAAAGACTGGGAGCTGGCAGCAATGGAAAGGGTAGAAACGAAACCAGTAATGTAGAGTATTCATAAGGTAGAGGGAGCTGAAAACGGGAGAAGAGTAGTAAGTATTTCAGTTCGAAGTAGTGTCAATAGACAGCATTGTGTTGCATACGTTGTGGATATTGTGTGAATCTAATAATTGGCGGAGGGTAGTGATTATGCAGAGCATTGTTACAATACAAGGTACTCTGTGAGCAGATAGAAATCAATATCACGGCATGGTTTAGACAGGAACCCATAAATGGCACGAAATTGCTAATCCAAAATTATAATATTATCCCCTGAGTATGAGTAGTATTTTTTATTATGGTGTTCTCCTGTGTTTACATGCAGAGCCTTGACGTTGCTGGACGAGCGACAATATAAATTACATAAACATGTAACTCATGATGTGGAATGACTGCCGTATCGCATTGCCAACGCAAACCCATCCTGTGTCAGTGCA
>NC_088647.1:12529689-12587721 GCF_964019385.1 Sycon ciliatum
TGCAGCAATGGCATCCTGTATCATGGCACCAGGATCGTCATTCCACCCAAGCAGCGTGCCTCTGTCCTTGCCACTCTACACGAAGGCCACCAGGGTGCCACGAAGTGTAAGGCATTAGCGCGAAACTCAGTGTGGTGGCCAGGCCTTGCCAAAGAAGTAGACGCACTGGTTGCAGCATGCCCCGTCTGCTGTAAACACCGCCTCCAGCACAGCGAGCCACTTCAGCCGGTTCCGCGCCCTCAGCTCCCATGGCACACCATTGGCTGTGATCTGATGGAGCATGATAGTAAAGTGTACCTCGTGGTAGTTGACTACTTCTCGCGATTTCTCGACGTCATCCCGCTGCGTTCCACGACGTCTGCCAGCATTGTCTCCAAGCTGCATGGTCTCTTCGCCACCCATGGCATCCCAGCATGCCTAGTAAGTGACAATGGTCCCCAGTTTGCAAGTGCGGACTTCCGTAGCTTTGCCCACTTGTACGACTTCAGTCACCGAACCTCCAGTCCTCGCTACCCCCAATCGAACGGCGAAGCAGAACGAGCTGTCCGAACTGCTAAGGAGCTTCTCAAGAAGAACCCGAGTCTGCCTGATGCTCTCCTAGCGTATCGCAACACGCCGCTAGCCAACGGCTTTGCGCCAGCTCAGCTCTTGTATGGTCGACGTATCCGCACGACCGTCATGACGTCTGCAGAGCAGCTTCACCCAGAATGGCCCGACATCACCGCTCTCCTGACCACTGAGTACACCCTGCAGGAGAAGCAGAAAGAGGTTTACGACAGCCGCCATGCTGCCCGACCTCTGCCGCCATTAGAGCCTGGTGACAAGGTGTGGATCCCAGACTTGAAGAAGGAAGGGAAAGTAGTGGAACGCCTGTCAAACCGTTCGTACAATGTGGAGACAAACACCGGCACTGTTCGTCGCAACCGCCGACACGTCATCAAGCAACCCTTGGACGACACCGCAGCTGTTGTTGATGTTGAGCCGAACACCGCTGACCAGCCAGCAGCGCCACGTCGTTCGGAACGGGCCACTCGAGGTGTCCCAGCAAACCGTTTGCTGGAACAGATGTGAACTGTGTATGCTAGTTGGATTCTGATCCATGATTGTGATCTCCATACTCGCCTTTACTTGTTCGCTTCTTTACGTACTGTACTTAAATTCTGTACTTATTGCTTCTTGCGATTACTTTCACTCGGTTTAGTCTAATAGAGGATTCTTTATCTCAGAGGGGAGATGTAGTGGATCTGGGTCCATATTTGTGTTATAGTGTTTGACCTTTGTCTATGCATTATTCTACCCCATTGCCATTTATGTCTGACTGGTGACATCATGCATACTACGCACGTGCACCGTACGACCTTGCGGCATTCACACTGTATGCTGATGGCAACTCATGCTACTTTATCTATAGGTTTTATTCTAGTAATTAGTTAGTTGAAAACAGGACGAAGTTGAGTGTTGTGTGTTTTAGATGACTGCGAAAGTCATTACACAGTCATGTACTTGAAAGAGTTCCAGTGCAGGAGCAACTCTCCTCGTGGCATATGAACATCGAAAATACAATTGCACACTGTCTGGGTGACACATACTGTGTGCATCATAACAGTTCTATTTGAAAGGCTGCCGTCACTGAGTCACTGAGTGGGTGATGTGATGTGGCTGCAACTGCCTGCTCCAGTGATCGCCGCGTGGTGGGTGGACACGGCCGTTCCAGAGACTAGACTCCCAGAATCAGGCATGTCCTCGAAACGGCCACAGTCTATTGGCACATGTACATGTATGTCACAGTGTGTCACTGTCAGTGTCACTATGTGCCACTACATGCACTGGGTATGAGACCAGTGAGAGAAGAAGTTGAGGCAGGGGGGGGGGGGGTGTAACAACACATGGCTGGTCAGATGGTGCGATTGTGCAGATGCCGGAGTCGCAATAAACCCGGTTTCCTGATACCAGTGTGACATGCTGTGTAGCTTGTTGATCGTGACGTTGACAGCATTGTGCAATGGTTTTGGAGTTTGGATAAACAGCATTTGACTCAACATTGACGAAGAGTCCGTAAACCTGTGTATGCACTCTTGCGTCTTGGAGTCTTGGTACTACAAGTACATGTAGACCGGCATTATTATCAGGTGTGATGATTGTAGTGTTTCGTACTTTAGTCTAACCAGACCAACCAGAGAGCCAAGACCTTAGTTCTAACTGTTGTACTACGATAAGACAAAGAACCTCGAACACATGCAATCTACTAGATATATACATACGGGCTAAAGTGGGAAGAAGGAATGGAATGCTAGATCATGTAAGTGGATCATGATGGTGGGAATGATATCGGAATGCATGTATGCATGGGCTTCATGCATCTAGTCACATGACACTACACCTCCCTTTCTTTGAGGTTGTAAGAGCAAATATGGCAGTAGATTAAGAAGATGGAGAAGATACATGTACCTAACTGACGACTTTGAAAATGAAAACAATAAGACCGTTGCAGAAGGGATCCATTACAGAGTTCTGAAAGCACTGGTCTGTCCGAGGGAGTATTCTAGTATAGTGCATTGTACATGTACATGTATATCCTCTCCTCTTACAAAGAAAAGACCTAAGGGTGTACAGAGGACACACAGGCACATGCAAGCCATTAGGAAAGAGAACAAGCAAGAGAGGGAGAGACAGAAGAGTGGAGTATGTTGTTTGGAGAGACCAACGTTAGAAGCGATCGGGAGCGTGAACGACACGGCCGCGAGCCGTGACATACTTATCAGGCTGGTCTTGAGCTGGAGGGGTCGATGGCAAGTTGGGAACTGCAGGACACGGCGGAGTAGAAGGTTGACTGGCTGGGGGATCAGGATCGGTAGTAGCGGCAGAGTGACCAGCAGGCGGCAACTGTTGCGGCGTTGGCATTGGGACAATGTGCCGCCGGTTGCGTCTGAACTGGCCCGATGGGGTTGCTACGATGTAGGAGCGCAAGGCTGGTTGGCTCATCACGTGGCCAGACTCTTCACGATCAGGTAGATACACCGGCTGTTGGGGACACAGAGACGGCAGTGTCCGGGCTGCATGGCGACTGGCATGGTTGGTGCTTTGGCGATCCTTTAAGAGCTGATCCGCGGCACGCAGGTCGCTCTGATCGACTGGATGCGACTGTCGCTGTGTTGGAGAGAGAGGTAAGAGTGACTGCAGCTGGCGGTTCATCAGAAGCTGGGCTGGACTCTTACCATTCTCCAAGGGAGTGTTGCGGTACGCGAGTAGTGCGAGGTGCCAATCAGTGCCCTGACGGAACAGACTTTTGACCGTGCGAACAGCACGCTCGGCCATGCCATTGGCTTGCGGATAGAGAGGGCTACTGGTGACGTGGCGGAAGCCATAGGTGGATGCAAACTGGGCAAATTCAGCACTGGTGAATTGCGGTCCGTTGTCGGTCGTTAGAGAGTCAGGGATGCCATGGCGAGCGAACAGTGACTTGAAATGGCTGACTGTACGAGCTGTGGAGAGCGAGGGCATGTCGAGGACCTCGATGAACCGAGAGTAGTAGTCGATGACGAGGAGGTGGTTGCGACCGTCGATGGTGAAGAAGTCTGCGGCCAGATGTTGCCAAGGAAACTCTGGGAGTGGAGTTGAGAGAAGAGGCTCGGGTGGCTGAGAGCGGTGTCGACTGCATTCTTCGCATGTTTGGACAAGAGTAGCTATGTCCGACGAGAGCGATGGCCACCATACGGAAGTGCGGGCCAGGCGTCGGCACTTGGTGATGCCCTGATGACCCTGGTGAAGGCGAGCCAGGATTTCTTGCTGGTGAGCGGGAGGTATGTAGAGACGCTGATCATACAGAATCAAGCCGTCGTCCGTGAGGCTGAAATGTGCGCTGTGCTCTATAAGAAACTGCACTACGGGAGGAGCATCGCTAGGAGCAGGCCAGCCGTGCTGCAGATACTCGATGATGCGAGCACAGCTATCGTCGTCGCTTTGCCATGCTGAAACCTCTTCCAGGCGTTGCGCAGTGGCAGGCAGAGCCTCAGTGACGTACGACACCATAGCAGCGGTCTCAGCCTCCGGTGTGGCAGTAGCGTCGGCATCTGTGCTGCGCAGAGGAGCTCGAGACAGAGCGTCGGCAATTGCGAGTTGTTTGCCAGGAGTGTGGATAATACTGTAGTCGTATCGAAGTAGCCGTAGACGAAACCGGAGGACCCGCGGAGGGAGGTCGTCAAGAGCACGGGTACCGAGCAGAGGGATGAGTGGCTTGTGATCCGTCTCAATGGTGAATGGCATGCCGAGGAGGTAGTGGGAGAGCCGGTCGCAGGCCCACGTTGCAGCCAGAGCCTTCTCGATTTGCGAATAGCGCGTTTCCGCTGGTGTGAGAGAGCGAGACAAATAGGCTACAGGACGGACGGACGCGTCGGGCTGGCGTTGTAGAAGCACTGCACCCAGGCCAAAGGAAGATGCATCAGCAGATACTGTAGTGTGGTAGTTGGGAGAGTACTTGGCCAGGACGGGCTCGTTACTCAGTGACGTCTTGATGCGGTCGAACGCGGCACACTGCTCAGCACCCCACTGCCACGGGGTGCCTTTGACGAGGAGAGACCTGAGAGGTTGCGTGATGGAGGCCAAGTCCGGAATGAACTTGCCTAGGTGGTTGGCCATGCCGAGCAGACGGCGGACGGAATGAACATCGGAGCAGGGAGAGAGCTCCTGGATCGCGTGGATCTTGTCTGGATCTGGACGGATGCCACAGCCATCAATCACGTGGCCCAGGAACTTGATCGAGGTAGCATGAAATTGACACTTCTCGCTGTTGAGCGTGACACCGGCGGATTGAAGACGGGCCAGAGCTGGTCGAAGGTTGTCGACCTCCTCCTCGAGGGTGGAGCCGAATGTGAGGACGTCGTCCATCATGCAGATGTTGCCAGGGAGGTCGCTGAGCAGATCTGACATCTGTTTCTGAAAATACTCGGGTGCCGAGGAGATGCCAAAGGGGAGCCGCGTGTAGCAGAATCTGCCGATGGGCGTGATGAAGGTGGTTAGAAGCTGCGACTCTGGCGCCAACGGAATTTGGTGAAACCCGCTGTTAGCGTCCAGCTTGGAGAATACCTTGGCATCACCGAGGCGAGCGAGGAGATGGTCCGTGGTAGGGAGAATGTGCCGTTCGCGCTTGACGGCTTTGTTGAGCCGTGTGAAGTCACCGCAGATGCGCACGCTGCCGTTTGGTTTTGGCACAACGACCATGCCGGCACACCAATCGGTCGGTTCGGACACTGGGCGAATGACGCCAGCGGCTTCCATGCGACGGAGGGCTTCAATAACCTTCGATTCCATGGGCAGAGCAACTCGCCGAGGAGTGGAGAGCGAGTATGGAGGAGCCTCATCGCGAAGTTGAATGGTGTGGAGAGGACCGAAGGTACCTAGGCCCGAGAACAGGTCAGGAAACTCAGCGGCAACAGGAGAGCGAGAGTCTGAAGCTGAGTCATTTGAGGTAGAGGTGGTCTCCAGGACGTTAGCAGGAGCAGGCAGGATGCCGAGTGCCTCAATGGCTGGACGTCCGAGCAGTGGAAGCTTGAGGTCGCGGACCACGTACACCTGGGTGGGCACGGAGTGAGACTGAGATGAGTGAGCTGTGCGCAGGTCAGCTGTAAACCGGCCACAAACATTGAGGCTTGTGTTGTCTGGGCCCCGGAGAGTACGGTTCGATGGGGCGAGCGAGATAGGCAAGTCCAGGGACGTGAACACTGTAGCTGGTATAGCAGTGACATCCGCACCCGTGTCGACCTTCATAGTTATGGTCTTGCCGTGCAGAAGCATAGGGAGATTCCAGCCTGTGCCATGGGTCAGGGTGCCCAGAAATGCGTCAGCAGAACTCACTGCCGAGCTAGAGGAATCACTGTGGCTGGAGAGAGAATGGACACCTGTGCCCCGCGGGGACTGATGAGTGCCCTGTCGTGCAGAAGAACCGGAGGAACCAGATGGTGGCGAAGAGCGGCACACTCGTTGAAAGTGGCCTGTCTTGCCACACCCTTTGCAGGTTACACGACTTGCAGGACATCGTGCGCGGGGATGTGTCTCGTATCCGCACCAGGGACAAGAATCAGATGATGGAGTCGAGTGGCGCGAGGAGCTGGGAGCATCACGCAGCGGAGGACGATCGCGACTAGAACGCAGCCGCCCCTGATCCTGGCGGACAGCAAACAACGACTGATCAGCTGCTGCACGTACCGTCGTTTGTTGCTCCTTGATGGCAGCGCTTTGGCGAGCGTGAGCCAGCGCCTTCTCCAGCGTCATATCCGAATCCATTTGCAGGCGTTCAGAAAGACGTGCATCTGCTAACCCTGCGATCAACCGGTCCCGGAGCATCTCATCGTGCATGGCCTTGAAGTTGCACCTATCTGCCAAGCGGTAGAGATCATTTACGAATGCATCTAGTGACTCCGTGGGCTGTTGGGTGCGCTGATGGAAACATGCACGTTCGTACACATAATTTCTCTTCTTGCCGAAGTGGGCAGTGAAACGCTCAGTGACTGTGGTAAATTTACTCACGTCATCCTCAGGTAGATGGAAACTGTCCAGTAGGTCGTCAGCTTGCTCGCCCATCGTGTAGAGGAGGGAGTTCACCTGGACCGACTCCGGTTGGGTGTGAAGACCAGACGCCTGACGATAGCGGTTAAAACGACGCAGCCAGCGGACCCACTGATCTGCAGCCTGGAAATTGAACGACGATGGAGGGGACACCTGTGAGAGGTGAACCATCCCCGGAAGAGAAACCTGGGCGGGCTCGGGCGCCGAAGAAGACGTAGAAGGCGCTCCACCGGAGGAGCTACCTGAACCACCATTGCTGCCTCCGCCACCGGCGGGGGAAGATCCGCGGGAAGCGGGCTGAACCGAGCTGGGGTCCGAAGAAGACATGGCTTCTGGACCGCTGCCACCATGTAGTGTTTCGTACTTTAGTCTAACCAGACCAACCAGAGAGCCAAGACCTTAGTTCTAACTGTTGTACTACGATAAGACAAAGAACCTCGAACACATGCAATCTACTAGATATATACATACGGGCTAAAGTGGGAAGGAGGAATGGAATGCTAGATCATGTAAGTGGATCATGATGGTGGGAATGATATCGGAATGCATGTATGCATGGGCTTCATGCATCTAGTCACATGACACTACAATGATGACAAGCCTTGCTTGTGAGTCACGTTACCAGTTGTGATGATGATAGCAGCATATCCCAGCCGGGTGCATGGAGGACACACTGAGTAAGAAACAGTGCTCCTGTCCATAAGCAGAAATAGGTTTGACTTCCTCAGTTCCTGGTAACTTTTTTAGTTACATGTACATGTATGGAGATACACACATGCGACAAGGCGGAGACACACACAGCAGGTGATAAGGAGGAGGACACAATGTGTTGAGAACAGTGTTCTTGACTACAACAGCATAAACCGGTTGCCAAAGTCCCGGTCTTGCCACCATCCGAACCGCATGGTGTCAAGCCCCGGTTCGGAGTTCAGACTCTATGCATTCTGGGGGTGGGGAATGCCCCCCCCCCAAAAAAAACCGGTTTGTTCCGGAGATCTGAATCTGCTACGCAGTTCGTCCTGTTCGTTGGTATCGGTGTATCCCGTGCAATGCTCTCTCAGCCGTTATCAAGTTCCTATTCTTGTCTTTTGTGTGGTTTAGGCATCGGCGGATACTACTAGCATAATAACTAGCATAATGACCCATGTGGGGAAGACCGGCACTGCCCTAGCATAAAGTCTCCAAATGTGACCTTGTCTAGCACAATCGATATGTGAAACTAGCACTACGTCCAGTCTGCTGTTGGCTCCACCGTGACAAGTAGTGCTATTTTAAAGTAGTCGTGTTTTTAGAGCGCAGGGAGACTCACTGCTGCTCCCTGCGAGGGAGACTCACTGCTGCTCCCTGCGAGGGAGACACACTGCTGCTCCCTGCGAGGGAGACTCACTGCTGCTCCCTGCGAGGGAGACTCACTGCTGCTCCCTGCGACGCTGGAAGCCCTCTGTACTGATGTAATGAAAGTGCAAGCATTTTTTCACTGTGTTCGCCCTGTGATACTGCCATATTCCGAGTGACTGCATAGGGAAGTTATTATTTCCCACCGCAAGGATAGCAATTTTGCAGCACTATCAGCACTGCTAGCATTATAACTAGCATAATTGCTGCAAATAACTAGCAGTGCCAGTAGCACAATTTCCACATATTATAACTAGCATTATCCGCCGGTGCCTACCGTGGTTTTGTTAATTTCTTACACCGGATGCACGATGGATGCACAGATACCAACGAACAGAAAAGGGACACACTATGTGGCAGATTCCAGATTGCCTGCACAAATCGAAAGTTTTTTTGGTGCGTTCCCCACCCCTAGAATAAAGAAGGTCCGAACCAGGGTTTGACCCCATACGGTTTAGATGGCTTCAAGACCGGGACTTTGGCAACCGGTTTATGGTTGTAGTCAAGACTCAAGAGCACTGTTCATGTTCTCAATATAAAACACAATAATAATATTACTGTGTTCTCCTCCTTGTCACCTGCTGTTATTCTCCCATCAAACAAGGCTTGCATACTATTGTCAGCAGACTATCACTATCATTATTGAGTCAGTGCATGTGTGTCATGTCGATTTTAGGCGCCACTCGACTCGACTCATACTCATACTCGTGTCGTGACGTGTCCGACTGTTGCTTGGCAACTGTTGCATAGCTCGCCGGCAATAGCAGATTTAGGCTGTCTTTATCACCATGATCACTGACTGTACTAAATCAGCCGGTGCATGGCATGGGCGGCAGTCACAGGCAGTGGTTCAACGCTGGTTGACATGAAGAGAACAACACATCGCCCGATCGCCTTGATCGGTACTGATTTGCGGACCTACTACACATGTAGTAACTCCGAAGAGGCGAAGTCCTTGCATGTTGCCAGATCAGAACATACCGACGCGAGTGCAACACATAATTTCACCAAAACCGTATTATCAATATCAGGACTGACCTTGGTTAGGGCGCTGTAGATCTCCCTCTGACCTAGTCTGTGCACGGCCTCGATGATAGAAATCCTTCCTGATAGCCTGATAGGCTCAGTGAAAGCCGGCAGAGCTGACAGGGAAAGCATTCAGGACCTGCATTTTGTGGTCGTGAGCCCTAGCTCTGTAGTAGGCTGTACAGCAAGGTTTGTAGTGACGACGCTAACCCAGTGGAATCACGGTATCATTTTCATCACTTGGTTGGGATTGTTGGCCCAAGAAGACTGCCCTTAGCCGTGTTGTACTTCTCAGTGCTAGCTATCCGCCAGCTTTCGGCATTGCTTCAGTTGAATCATTCGTTGTACCGATCAGAAGCTACACAAACACATTCGCTACGACATGGCTGCACCAAAGGAAGGAGGCCAGAAGCCGTCGTTGGACGCGCTGGCCCCAGATACACGCCGCTCGCTGCTGTTTGGACCGAGAGCCAGTACCAAGAATTTGACGGGTTCCAGGCAATCGTTCACGCGGAGCACGCTCAATATGTTCAATCCGGCTGCCAAAGACTCCACTGTTCAAGCACCACGAATTCTCTATGAACCAACATACAAAATGAAGCCAGATGTGAAGTTCAGTCCTGCAAAGGTAGGCTGCGGGAACAGCCAATGACGGCAATGTGCGGGCGCGGTTGCGGTTGCGTGTGCATGTGTGCGTGTGTGTGTGTGTGTGTGTATGTGTGAGAGAGAGAGTGAGTGAGTATGGTGCACTACTTGCATTGCATACCCAGGAACTCGGGAATCAACTAGGCCATTCGCGGAGTCACTATTGATCTGCGACACGGTTCTCCAAGTACGTTTTCCCAGAGACCTTGAACAGTTTGAAGTGTGCTTATAAATGTTAGGCATCATCGAATACTGTACTCTGTTTTACGCATGTATCCAAGTGAAATTGATGCGCCTAATTACTCACAAACCAGTCCTTTTGGGAAAGCGCGGACGAAGACCTCTAAATTCCCCTGGGAAATAGGGATTATTCTGCAGCACTAGAGAGGTTGCGCACAACACAGTTCCGTAGCGTTCGACGGATCAGGGAACGACGAAAAAGGCTACGGAAATCGGTTGATTCGGAGCTTGCGCAAAAGTTGGAATGTCTGGTTTTTCTGAGTACGGGAAATAGGTCTCAACGGTTAGGCATGCACTCAATGTACAGCAGTACACAGGTGCCGTACATTACTGGGTGGCGATAAGGTCATTGCAATGAAAGTGATTTTCATTGTTCAGGTCTTGTTCTGCCGTTGCCACAGGCTGTAACGGCCAAATCTTATGTTTCGTTGTGCGCAACCTCTCTATTCCCTGCATTATATCACTGTAGGTACTGTAAGGCGAATAAGAAGTGAAAGCTGTCTCTCCACTCACGTTTACTTCCGTTTCTGTGTACGAAACTAACCACTGGGCCTATGGATTTGTTTACAAATACACTGGTAACCTATGTGTGTACTGTTGTGTGGGTGGGTGTGTATGTGCTGTGTATGCGTGCTGTTGTGTAGGTGGAAGCTGTTGCAAAGCAAGCACTGGAGGAGAATCTCAAGGACATGAAGTATAGCCGAGAGACATGCAGACAAATGACCTTCACGCTGACCGAGCTTATCCGCAACAGAGTGAAAGAGTTGAACTACGAGCGTTACAAAATCGTCTGCATTGTCAACATTGGCTCGTTTCAAGACCAAGCCATGAAAGTAGTCAGCCGATGCCTTTGGGACCCGGAAACTGACACATTTGCCTCCGTGTCATTCCGTAATAAGACACTGTATGCGACGGCAATAGTGTATGGTGTATACTGGGAATAGCACGGCTGATACCAATCAGATCAACGACTTACTGCTTGCCAATCAGTGTTTGCAGATGCTATGATAGGTAACAGAATGCAGTAATGTGGATTGCAGAAGCCCTGGTCCGTGTCAAGACATTCGCCGCTATGGTAATGCGACGTACTCCAGCGCAGCCGTTAGATGACCGTTGCAGAGGAACTTGTTTGCCCAATAGTACTTTATTGGCAAAGGGAAAGATGTTCCACTCTAGGAATTTAAAGGCTGATAATAAATCCTGCGAATGAGTGTATACAAAAATTAATCATTTGTATCTAGGAGGAAAATTTCTACTACAAGTTGAGAAGCGTGCTATGAAAGTGTAGACATTTGACTAAATCAGCTCAATGCACACACCGATTGAGAGAAAACTAAGAAACAAGAGCCGTGTCGTTTCTGATATGCCTTGATTCTCAAGGATGACTGTTAGTTTTGAAATAATTATACTTTCTTTTAGAATCCAGTTAAAGAAAATTCTCAAGAATAAAAGAACGGTCTATCTGATCAAACATATGGGAGAAGAATTCCGGGATCAAGCTGTTCGTGTTGTTTAGTCATAGTGCTAGTTTCTAGTGGGGCTTGGTCCTTTTCTTTGGGTTTGCCGAAGACGATTTAGTCTGCAGGTAGGCACAGCACATATGAGGCACATACCATTATGCATGCATTCTGTAGGAGAATAGGCAGCTTGAAATACCCCTACTCTCTCTTCTTCTTCTTCTCTCTCCGGCACTCTCTCTCTCTCTCTCTCACTCACTCTCTCTCTCTCTCTCTCTCTCACTCTCTCTCTCTCTCTCTCTCTCTCTCTCTCTCTCTCTCTCTCTCTCTCTCTCTCTCTCTCTCTCTCTCTCTCCCCCCTATATCTGCATCTCATTGTTTGTGATCATCGCATACAGAGCAGACATGGGCTATAACACCGCTTACAAATATAGTCGGTGCGGGTTGCGAAAGCACACCCAGTTCCGCTGGCTGAATGACTTCTTGGCGAACTGCAACTGGCTGCGGATGACGGGCATGGGAACGGAGAGAATTGGTAGTGCCATGTCTGTTGGAACGGTTACCATCACTCTGATGTCTTCTATATGCTTCAGGTTTGGTGTCTGCTGAAGAAGGCACTGACTTAGCTCCTTCTCGTTCAATGTCATCAAGAGCAAGCTTGACAGATGTCTTGCCAGCACGGTGCTTGTCTGGATGTCGTCTGGGGGCCTGGCGGCGGTCTTGAAGAGATTGAATAGCCTCGCGTAGCTGAGTGAAGTCCTGCAAGCAAAACATTGTTAGAAGTGAAACCAACTAACCAATAGTGGGATGTACTTAGTGAGAGCCACTGCAGCTACCTCACTCCCCGCACAGCTCTGTCGCACAAAAAATCAAGAATGAAGACTGGTAATCTAGCAGCGTAAAAGCCATGCACAAGGACAGCCTGAGTTCCCGCAAACAAGCTGTCTTCTTATGCAGCGAGTGTAAAAAGAAAGCCAAATGATGCCCGCATCTTAGCAAAATCCAGCGAGCAAACATAGCTCGTGCTGCGAAAATCGGGTGGAAAGTTTTCACGACGTATTGCAACATCCCAGCCCTTTGCCAGGTCGCCATCCTTTGGGAATCTGACAAAACTAACCCCAGGAGGATTCTGTGCTACTGGCACAACCAACAGCACAACAATTTGGCATCGCGGCGCTTCAGGCGACTTAGCAAACTACTTTCTGAAGTGACTTTCTTCCTGAAGAAAGTGAGATTCAAAATCCAAAGTAGTTTCGCACCGGGCCACAAGGACGTCACACATACATTGGTATGGGGGCGTGGTTCAAAGTGCAATATCACCCGAACGCTTTGTCGTACAGCCTTCGGACCAAGACCATTCGACTCAGCGCCCGAAACTCTACAGGATATGAATTTTTCGTTTTTCGTGGAGTTCCCCTTTAACCCTTAGCGGTGCATCAGTCATTAACGACTGATATTGTTTACGTACCGTAAAACTGTCGTAACTCCATCGATTTTTGTCCTGTTGCAAATATCGAAATATGTAGATCAAAGAGGAAGCTCCAAGCTTTCCAATGGTGTAATCGCTTTTGCGATAGGAGAAACGATGATAAAGATATGGCGCTCGAAAGTTTGATCGCGGCACTAAATTGTTCAAACGTCTCAAAATCATTTTTTTGCCTCGTGCTTCGGGGATTTCCCGTGGATCACGTGGTGTGCAGCCAGCTGATGACGTGTGGGTGTCATGACGTCGAAACTACTGATTGAGATGCAAAAAAATCCAGAGCTGTGCAAGAAACGACAGCGAAATGGCATTGGGATGAAATTTAGAAGTATTTCTTTCAACACGAGGCCCGACCTATGGCGATTCCCTGCGCTCTGGAGCAGGCTTTGTGGCACCCACGGAGTTGAGCGTGGCCTCATTCTCTTGGCAGCGGAAAGAGCGTTTCAAAGAGCCCTAGACTGTCAAAATCAAGCAAACAGAACGTAAGTTATGATGGAAATGGTGGAGTGAACTGCAATTGCGCATTTTCACGCGTTCAGTGGCACCTCAAAGGGTTAAATAGCCATGGGCTGGGGAATCAGCCGGGCGGGCTCATCATTATTTATTTTGAATAGTGCAGCGTGATTCTCTCACAGGCATAGGAAGGTTTTGTGTGTGATGCTTCAGAAGCTACCGTATGGCATGGAGTATCTAAGTGAATTCATTCAATTTGAAAAGTAATAAAATTTAAATCCAGCGAGCCTAAATGTAATCATCGTTTCACTGCATACTAAAGGAAGGCAGGGTAGGGCAGGGCATCACACAGAGCACCCATATCTCAATTATCAGAGTTGAATAATCTTCAGAGTCTTGGTGAGATAACCCATACAAAGCAGAGCATCCGGACACAGATCGTCACAAAGGCGTGACAAAGCCCAAACAAAACAAGAGCAAACTACAGACATGGATGCTTCTTGCAAATTGCAATTCTTTTACTTGAAAAAGACCACTCAACTCCCCCCCCCCCCCCCCTCTCTCTCTCACTCCACGAAAAATACTTGCTAAAATTATCCTACACTTTGGTCTATCACACTATCAGGACCATAGGCGTGACCCACGAGTAATTTTTAAACGATGTGTCAGCACTGATTGTTGCGTTACCTCTTGTTGATGGACGAGGTGTTCCAGATCAGACAACAGTGCAGTCTTCTCCTTGAGTAATGATGTCTTCTCAGCATGCACGCATCTACAACATCAACCATACAAGATAGAATGAACAACAGTTTGAGTCGATGACACTTCATGTCAACTAAACAAGCTGATTAGCCACAGGACTCACAAACAAACAATGTTGCTTGTTTCAGTTCTACAAGTGACCTGGAGGCCCAGCGCCACATGATTCAGTAGCAGCCGCGGCAAAGCCTTTTGGCATGGATGGCAAAAACCAGTTCAGAAGACCAAAGACCAATGCCAACCCGGCCCTAGGTCTCCGTCGTCAGCATGAAACTGCCGGACTACGGACTAGCGGACCCTGCTTTCTGATTCGATAAGCCCGAGACAACATTCCCGGATATGGCGCGCTCTGAGGAATGGTGGAAGCTCAAGTTAAAAAATTGCCTGACCTGCCATTCTGCTTCATCTACATGGTTGATCTACTTGCTGAAAGCCGGTCTACAGCAAAACAATTGGTGCCACGCCAGTAACCAGGTGTGCGTCTCATTCGAGTCGGATTTTCATTGTACACAGCGTGAAGAACGGCAGGTTCTTACTCAAGATCAGCTTGAAGCTTGGTAACGGTGTGCTCAAGTCGCCGCAGCTGTTCATCTCTTGACTGCATGGTTTGAATGAGGACTGACATGGGTTGCTGGGTCTGTCGCAAGACTTGTTGATTGCTTTCCAGCTAACACAACGAAACACCACAAGCAGACACAGGCATGGAGTGACGCATTCCACAATGCCAGTAGAATGATATAGATTGAGACAATACAGACAGACACAGACATAGAATGGAACATCCCATGTACCGTAGAAGAGGGAATGTCCATTCAGCATAATTGTATGTTGGCACATACACGACTGCAGACCCTCACTCCACATCATACATGTGTACTTGTAGTATACTCGCCCATATTCATTCTGAATTAAACCGGTGGCAACTGAAATCCGACCCCCTGGGCAGTGTGTTCACTTTATAGCGGCCTCTATTTCGTAGTGTTACAATCCCATGCCGGGTCTTTGCGATGTGAGCGCACCGCTCAGGGGGTTGGATTTCAGTTGTCAGCACTGTAATTATGGTTCGCTCCGGATGCCGAACAATACACACAAAATTCCGAACGAAAACAAAGTCTACTTACACAACAGACACAAGCATTGCGGAAAACAATAATATTATGAAGTTGTCTATAAGTCTCTTGGTAACACATGGATGCAGCCCTGGTCCAGTTTATGTACGCCAAAATGAGCGCAGCAACAGTCATACGTAGCCTATGTTCACCAGCACGTGACCCCTAAACTGGCACCGTGATGGTAAACGAAAACCGGCCTTTTATTTCACGTGGGTTATTGCAGGTACGGACGTGGCTACTCTGTGCACAATAAAATCATGCAAAGAGCAGGCATTGTTGCCCTTGCAGTGAAGCACACAAAACCAGGGGATGGGTTTCTTTGTCACCACTGTGCGCCAGTAGCTACACAGTCATGTACCTAGTACACACAGTACCTCTTGCTGTAGGCGGTGCACGGACTCCTTTTCATCAGCAAGTTGCCGTCGCAAATACACACACTCCCTGTCACACTGAAGTAGTCGCCTTGCTACAGACAGGCTGCCAATAAAAGAAAAAAAGAAACGAGAAGGCAAATCGCAAGTGATTTGTGCTTGTTAATAAGCCAACAAAGCTCGCTATTAGACAGGTTAAGTCATTTTTTTATTTGAATGCAAACAAAACAAGCTGTACTCCCTTCGTTCAAAATCTCGTCTTTAGGCTTGCGAAGTTTACAATTGCAGTCATTCGACACGGTTCTTTCATGTATATTTGAAGGGCATATGCGGCATGGGATCATGGCTTGGCACTGACGCGGACGCACCCGCAAGGACTTTGCAGATAGACAGCAGAGGCCCCAGTCTGCCATATCGTTTCATGCAAACTAGTGAAGTATGCTCGATACGGAATCTGATCATGAGATGCAAACAAGGCTCAACCCAGACCGGTCTCAAAGCCCAGGCTTTTCACCTGTCAACAAATGGCATACCTTCCCTATTGTCATGTCCGCGCAGTTATAATATGCATTCCCCAATAAATCTTTGTGACTGGTGGCCTACTATATAATTATATTATATTATAATTATAATTATGTACCGGTTCTGCCAGTGACGGCTGGTGGCAAAATGGCCGCTTGCCAGGAGTGGTGGTGGCGGTGGCATAGAGGGTTTGAATCCTGAAGCAGCATCAGCAGCTCCTTGAGAAGTTGCTGTGTTCATGGCAGCGGCAGTAGCAGTGGCAGTGGCAAAGTGTTCGTGACCAGTACCTGCGCTACGGTTTACATCTGACAACAATAACCAGTAACAATATCGAATGTCAGATTGCTAACACTACACGTACACAAGAAACACAATACCAGCTCACCTAGAGTCCTGGCGTCAAGCAGAGGCTGAAACCAATGTGTGCACACCATGCAAAGTAGCACAATCAGGTTAGTACGAAACGGAGTGGAACGTACTGGGTACTACTGCACGCACGCGCGCACCCACGCCCACAAACATGTGCACACCCACTCACACGCATGTCCACACGCATGCCCACACGCATGGTAACACCCATCCACACGCATGCCCGCACGCACACTCACACATAATCAAACTGTGAATCATGGGCTTACATACCGTGTGCAGCTTCCTCTAATGTTTCTTCCAACTCTTTCTCCAGGGCTTCATATGACGACAGGCGTTGCTTCAGGCTGCGGTTTTCCAGGTCAGCTTGCATAAGATGACGGTCATACTCACGCTTAGCTTCATGAAGTTCTTCCTTGACAAGCTGGGCAAGTGAAGCACGACAGCACACGCAAGAACAAATACAGCAGAACATTAGTTATGTAAAGTGTAAGCCATGAGCTGCCCGTCTATCCTGTTCACAAAATTAATACAATATGAAACAGTTCAGGATACACAGTGCAACATACCGTATTTTACCGGTTGTAAGTCGACCCCGGTTATAAGTCGACCCCCGTATCTGGAGGTCTCAATTCTGCGTTTTAAAGTTTTCACCCAACGAAGCATTACTAACCACTCCCTGCTACTAACACATCAACAAATCATGTAAACATTCCTTATTGGAGGGTATAACGTCCCAATCCTTGAAAAATGCCATTAAACTGGCAGTATGTGTTCACATGGTGCACTCGTGCATGCAGTGCAGGTCATTTTTTGTAAGATACTGATAGTTCCCGGTTATAAGTCGAATCCCGGTTGTAAGTCGACCCCCACCCTTTTTCCTTCTATTTTTAGTCGTAAAAGGTCGACTTACAACCGGAAAAATACGGTACCCTTCTCTTTGCACCGGGTAGTAAGTATTTTTTGGAGGGCATTGCACACTACAGTGTATCCTATTCCAGTCAGTTGACCTTGGATATATGTATAGAACCTCGGCCATGAAGTAATGACTACTGCCAAGCTTGTATGTACATGTAATTGTATCAGCAATGCAAAAACAGAAACAGAATCGATTCAAGAATGCCAGCTCATTGTATGGCCGAGTGGTCTGAAGGATTCCCTGTGGATCATTAGGTCCCGAGTTCTACATCAGTGTTGACACCCACGGCTAAGTTGCTAACTAACTGTGTGCTTACTTGCTTGAAGCATACGGTGTATGGGGTGATTGGGCCATTACACGTCCGTGGGCTGAGGGAGTTACTGGTATGGTGAGTGGTACCCCCCCCTCCCCCCCCCCCCCCCCCCACCTTATTCACATGTGAGACATCTGCCTTGTGCCAGATATCTGCCACTGAGGTATCAGGGCATAGTGGTGGCATACCAATGCGAAGGTCTGTGCTTGAGTGTTTCTCAACACTTGGGTAATGCTAGCGCAAACGAGCTAACTTTACATGATACTTTACGCCCCATGAATCTAAACGGCAGTGGGCAGGGTCATTCAAAAGCTGGATCTCAACAAGGAAAATCGTGTTTGCTTGATACATGTAGCTGCAAAGGCACGTGGTACTTTTGCAGATGATTGATGGGAATATGGAGGATAGGGCTACCTACAAATAATAGATTGGTTAAGTCAAAACACAGGCGGTGTGTCAAGTTGGAAATGGGGACTGGTTCACATTCCCCTAATCACTATTAGTCACTGACCTCAAGTTGCTTAGCTACTTTTGTAGCATCTAGTTTGGCACTTTGCTCCTTGCTGGCACAGTCAGTATGTAGCAAGCGAAGGCGCTCCAATTCAAACGCCCTCAGTTGTAATTCATGCTGACACTCGGAAAGCTGGTTCTGTCCAGTGGACTCCAGACGTTGAAATCTGTGAACCCATCCACCCACACCCACACAAAGAGAGACACGCACACACAAACACACACATGCGCTCTATGTATAGCCTGCCTGTAGCCACTGTGCATGAAGATTGAAACGGGTGGTACAGCTGTTAGATCATCTGACCACCAACTTAACTTAATCCGCAAAAAAATGAACTGATGGCATGACATAACATTGCATGAAGGCTACAGTCGAAAAAGCTTTGGCTACAAAGAACTACCGTATCGCACAAAAAATAAGTCAGACGCCAAAGAATGATGCGCCGAAGAACGAACAGGCTAGAATTTTACCAGGTACACTGGATACTACAAAAAGGCACGATTGTAAAAGTGCCCACAGATGAGTGCATCCGCGGGCAAAGTGCTCCTGAACACTTTTGAGTTTTGATGTCCGCGGACAAATTTGGTTGCGTGCAGGAAGATCATGGTGATATACCTGTTGTGTAAATCGCCTACAACCTATCAGAAGTTGACTGCATCCTGAATTTTTTTCACTTCATTCTAAAAATGTATGTGTCGCAAGACCTACAGCCAAGAGTTCTTATCCGCCTCACCTCCAACCCAGGACCATGGAGGGGTTCAGGTGGTGGGACACTCTCCTGGCACTATACGCTACAAGCATATGTACTGGTACATGTACACAGTACCAGGAAGTGTTGCAGTAACCTACTCAAGAAGCAAGGCCTGGTGCTTGGAATCCAGATCAAGCTGCATGTGACGTGCATTGTCACGTTCCAGCTGACAACGCTCCAGTGCTTCTTTCAGTAGCCTGTATCACATCAACAAGGTACATCGGCGAGTACAGAGCTATTCAGCACACACATACAATACAGCCATACCCTATTGCCTGTACTCGCCAAACACTACAATGATGGGAAGGCGAGTACTCGTATCATGAACAAGCACACTGTGCATGATAAGTATTTTTAAATAATTGCTACAAAGTCCTAAAATGTCATACCGGTGAAGATGTTTGGTGCTTGATGCAGCATGAAGTAATAGCAACTGTCAACACACCAGTAAACCAGTAGCACACCCACCGTGTCTCGCGCTCCACAGCGTCAGAACTTTGCGAGCGGATGCGCTGTATTTCCTCACTGGTCTGTGCCTTGATCGCACTCAACTCCTGCGACAAGCGGTCATTCCATTCTTTGTGGCGCTCGCCTCTGCGCAAGAGAGTACAGCATCAACGGCATTGCACATAAACGTGCCACAGACCGGTCCACAGTCCACTGCATTGTCAGCTTTACATGTACATGTACAGTGCTGCTGTTCAATGGAATCCGATCGAGTGAGTCAAGTACATGCTGGGCACTGTGCAGCCCTAGACCTGTGAGCGCTGAGCTGTGAAATGGTGCAAGGTGCAAACTTGACTCACACGATCGGATTTCATTGAACAGCAGCACTGTACTTGCACATGCACGACCAAAGTAACGGCATGGCATTAGGAAGTTTTAGGCAACTTGCAACAGTGCGTAACAAGTTCCTAGCAGGTGCAACTGAGGATGGACTCGTCAAAGACATCCAGTCCTCGGTCAGTTGAGCTTGACATGGGACGCGAAAATGAGTCAGGCGCTCGTTCAGTATTTGTTTTACGAGTTGCTACACCTCTCTATTACAGACACCAAGAATTTTATTTAAATATACACCACACATGCTGGGGGGGGGGGGGGGGGGGCTGGCTTCGTGAAGCATTGTTCTGTGTTGCCAGGGCTGGCACTAACACATACGGCATTGCACAAGTATAAACAGGAGTCAGTACATCCAGTACCTTTCAGCAGTCGTCGTAGTCTGCAGCGATTCCAAGGTAGTGGTGGTTGCGTGCAGTCGTTGACGCACTTCTTCGACTCGATCCTCAGCCAAGTGTTGATGGTGCTTACTGGCATCAACTTGCTGTGTGAGATAGGCCTTGTCTTGTTGCAGCAACTCAACCTGTCTCTCAGCTGCACTAACCTACACAACAGGTGCAACACCACAGATACCCGCAACACACACAACACACAACAAACATAGTTTATGCATGAACGAGAAACAAACAAGTGATGACCCCATTATGCCCTTCGCATTGCAAGACCAGTACACATAAGGAGCCATCCGGCATCATCAAAATTGAAACTACTTAATACTTCGAAGTAGTTTTTCACGGAACGAACAAGTTCGGTCATGCCCCCCCCCCCCCCGTCAAAATAATTTTGACTTGAAGCCTTGTATATACGTATGTACAGTAAAATCTATGAAGGCGACCACTCTAACAAGGCGACCACCTGTCCTATGTAGAAGACCACTGCAGCCAGTACCAAGGGGTGTTTTACCCAGTTAAATAGCCCCGAGTAAGAAGACCACCTGTACACGGGGACCACATTTGTAAGGTCCCTCGAGCGGTTGTCTGTAAGGTCCCTCGAGCGGTTGTTTGTAAGGTCCCTCGAGCGGTTGTCTTAGAAAGGTTTTACTGTATTAAACTATTTGCATTTCAGTTTCTAGACATGGCAAGACCGGCAGTTTCTAGACATGGCAAGACCGGCAGTTTCTAGACATGGCAAGACCGGCAGTTTCTAGACATGGCAAGACCGGCAGTTTCTAGACATGGCAAGACCGGCAGTTTCTAGACATGGCAAGACCGGCAGGAGACATGGCAAGACCGGCAGGAGCCGCCACAATTACGAACAATGCTCAGCTATTCACTGAACTTCAGTATCTCTTCCTCGAAGTGTCTGTCTCGCCCGTATGTTGTATGATTATGGCCAGCCTGCTCTGCTCTGTGGACCTGCCCGTCTGTGAAGGACGTCAGTCAGTGAAGCCGCATCACCCAGAAAAATGAAATCGGGCAGAGCACAGGGTTCTGGGAGGTGGAAGTTCTTGGGAACCTGGAGACTGTGCGCCAGTACTCTAGCAGTTGGTGGAAGAAATCCTGGATAGCAAACTTTCGAATGACAAAAGAGACTTTCTTCTTCATTGTGCGGAGATAGGGTCACCTGATTCAACGTGATGTCACACACCTGAGAAGGACCATAGGCCTAGCCAAACGATTCGCCTCTACGCTGTATTGTCTAGCGCAAGGTGAAACATATTCAGAAACTGCTGCATCATGCCATGTTGGCTGCAGTACTGTTGGCGAAATCGTTCATGAAACAGTCTCTTCTTTGGCCCCCCACGTGTCCAGCGACTACATTCTATTCCCCGTTGGCCGTCAAGTGGAATGCACTCCGCGTCCATTGGAACAACTGTGTGGACTGCCGATGTGCTGCGGGGCAGTTGATGGTACCTTTGTAAACATCGTGCACCCTGACAAGTATGGAGATCGATACTGGTGCTATAAAGGCTATCCAGCTGTCATTTTGTTAGCAGGCGTGGAAGGCAGAGGGTTGTTCACGTTTGTTGCCGTAGCGGTAGGAGCAGCCGACAGCATTGGCGATGCAGCCGTCTACAACAACTCAGTCCTGAAGAAGAACATTGACAATGGTGCTTGGTTGAACTACAGGCAGTGGCAAGTAGACCAGACCACGATGCGGCCCTTCGTCATTGGAGGTAGCACCCTTGCCCTATCCTCGACACTTATGCGGATCTACTCTACCGACGGAAGTCTCTTGCTGCAGCAAGAAGCATTCAACTACTCCCAGCTTCGCACTAGGAGAGTTGTTGAAAATGCTTTTAGAAGGCTCAGAGAACAGTTCTCTATCCTCAGCGGCTGTCAATCGAGGGACTCCGAGCTCGTCAGCAAGGCAGCCCTGCCTGTTGTGAATGGCAGACCCACAGTATTTCTTTGCATATCCGCCCATAACTGATCAGTTTTGTCTCAGCGTCATCGCTTTTAACGGACAGATGGCATAACTACAAAAACCAAAAGGCATGCGGACGAGAAACGTGCTTTTTTACAGGGTTCAACGACTCACGTTCCGTATTTCACACATTTTTGGTCATTCACTTTGGCAACACGCATGGATCCGGCATATTTACGTGTTTTTTGTTTGTTTACATATTGTGGATAGACCCTTAGGCTTATACGAGTAAGTGGAATTTCAAACTGAACACAAACCGGGGCGAAACCGTGATTTACGTGATATAGTTTACATTTCATGTGCTAGTAAAGTAGTCTGTATTGCATTGCATTGCATTGCATTGTATTGCATTGCATTGCATTGCATTGTATTGCATTGCATTGCATTGCACTGTATTGCACTGTATTGCATTGCATTGCATTGTATTGCATTGAATTGCATTGTATTGCATTGCACTGTATTGCATTGCATTGCATTGCATTGTATTGCATTGCACTGTATTGCATTGCATTGCATTGCATTGTATTGCATTGCATTGCATTGCATTGCACTGTATTGCATTGCATTGCATTGCATTGTATTGCATTGTATTGCATTGTATTGCATTGTATTGCATTGTATTGCATTGTATTGCATTGCATTGTATTGCATTGCATTGCATTGCACTGTATTGCATTGCCGCTCCACCTATTTGTTTTTCACATCTCCATTTCAATTTTCCTAATAAATATTGTGTCAAGTAAAGTCATTTTTTCTCCAGTGCAGCGCATAGCATCCACATGTCCATGCTACACGCTGCATGTGCGAACCATACCAGTACTTTTGGGCAGTATGTGTATCGGGCTTAACTGGACTTCAACAGAGCGATTCAAAAGGAAGAAGAGGATATTTATTTTGGGCACGTATAACCACAGACTTGTACAGCGCAGTGATATTGTGCAGCGCAGTGATATTGTGCAACGCAGTGATATTGTGCAGCGCAGTGATATTGTGCAGTGCACGAAAGCTCTAACTCGGCAGGCGTATGCCATTTCCTTGACAGCCTATTGAAACTCCGATCACCAGTCACCAATAACCAGTGGTGCAAATCATTGCCTTAGTTCTTACTTTCTCTGTCAAGTTGCTAACATCAGCAACAGCCTCGGCGACACGCAGCTCAAACCGGTCCACCTCCTTTTGCAAGACTTGGCACTGGCTGGCTGCAGCATCACGCTCCCTAGCAATACGCAGGCAAAGCATTTTCTTAGGTTACAACAGGGCAGACTAACACAAAGCTAGAGAAGACATACCTAGAAAGATGACAACATCAGGGGTACACTGATATTGTGACTGTCAATGAGCAAAGTGTTGGAATAAACTGTCTCTGGCAGGAACTCTCTGTAAACGAGATCAAAGAGCAAACCATACTACCTATTGGAATTGACGAGAATGAATGAACGTTGAAGTAGAGCATGACACTCAAAGAGATGCAGAGTGATCTGAGATGTTCAACTCACTTGAGCACATCATCATAATTCAGAATGCGCAAGTCTCTCTCCTTCTCCCCTGTCATTTTCAATAGAACGTGTTTCTCGAGCTGCTCTTGCAGTTCCGTGCAGAGCATTTGTACTTTGTGCCGCTGTTCAGCTTCTTTGTGATACATCTGCAACCAGGAATATAGTGAACATATCACAGGGCCGGATACCATCAGAAGACATGCGGTGGCTGAGGAACTGAAAATGATCAACACCAAATTCACACTTAGTCGGGTTGATCGAGAATCCTCAGCTACAATGGTAGGGTGTCTTTTTTACGCTCTACCTGATCAGCCACTATCGGTTGCAAAGTTTAACAACAACTTTGGCAGTAACCTTCTGCTCAACTACAACTCCTCCTTATATTTGAAGTTATTTCTGCCAATCGCCAACTGCTATACAGTATAATACCTCAATCATCACAAAAACAAAACAATGCGTTTGGCGTGGGCCTCCAACAGTCTAAGTTTTACATTGCCGAAAAGCGGTTTGTACCACGGTTGGATGCAGAGTACCCGAGTCTACTGAGCATGGCAGCGTTGGATTTGTATTCTCTGGTGGCTACCATTGGAGCAGCAGATTAGAAGATGTAGTGCAGAGCTGATCTGGGAATTCCCCAGTGCATTAGAACAGCAAGTGACTTGCAATGCCCATGATTGCTACAACACTACCCACCACACATTTCCCACAGACGTATATCCACATGTAGCCCAAAGCAGGCCTGGCAGAAAGGAAACGTTCACAGGGAGAATGAAAACATTGAAAAGCCTAGGATGACCACCGTGCTGCAGCATGATACTCAGCAGAAAAATGGACGCTGAAAAGGGAGAGAGAGAGAGAGAGAGAGAGAGAGAGAGAGAGAGAGAGTGCTAATCAGACGGACACGGTAGAAAAGATAGTACTGATTAGCCGCCGGTATAGTATACAGAGACTTTTTTTGTTGATAAGGCACCCAGGGGATGGCCCACGCCTGGTACTGCCACTGCATTATAAATCATACGTAATGACTGATAAAAGGTGTGAAGCAAACTAATAACGAAAATCGCTGCTAGATCACAGGAATGCCAAGTCACACTGCAGTATACAGAGACGGGGAACAAATGAAAGACTTACGGTAATATGGCGGGTGGCTTCCTCCTGGCACTCTGCAGCCTGCTGTTGGGCAAATACCACTTGCTTAGCTAATTCGTCCTTTTCCTGCAGCACCGGCTGAACGGACTCGTACAGAGCAACCTGTACCAAACCAAACACAATCAGCAGTCAAAACATCACAGCGAAAATATGCTACAGATATGCAACACCTTAGTTGAACACAGCATACCCGAGGCATTGGGTGTTGTAAATAACTACGTAAAACACCAACACTCCGCTGAAATTGGTCTCTAAAGTGAATTCGGAGAAAAAAGAAAACTCAGGCAAATCTTCGGCCTTGGGCCTTCATCCGGATTGATAAGAAAGAAACAGTGAGGTAGACATGGTACATTCAAGGAAAACTTCATCAGGTGAGAATTGTAGTACAACATTATAATTATGACGTTGGCCGAAACAGTCTGGCTGTCTGCATCATTGAGTATTTCGCTCCTCGATTTCGATCTTGTAGAGCACTCTCAATAGGACGCACTTGCGCTGGTTAGCTTTATGCTTTGCCCGCTGCGTCTAGCAGTTTGAGCACTCTCAGCGCTAGTACACCGAGCTGTCCTAATGTCTGTGGTTCTCGCAGCCATGGCTGACAGCTCAATCCTATTTTAAAAGCTCGGACTTGCACTGATGAGGCCTCATTGGCCGAAACAGTCTGGCTGTCTGCATCATTGAGTAAGACGGTAGTGTATCGCTTTTCGTGCCATAGGCATAGTCTTCTCACCTGATGCAGTGTGTGTGTGTGTGTGTGTGTGTGTGTGTGTGTGTGTGAAAAGCTGTTGAATGGTGTAATCCCAGCACAAGTTGCTATGTCTAACATAGCTGTTCGCTATCATCGCTTCCGCGATGGGCATGTCTGAGGTCTGAGGTGTGTGTGTGTGTGTGTGTGTGTGTGTGTGTGTGTGTGTGTGTGTGTGTGTGTGTGTGTGTGGTGGTCTGTGTGTGTGTGGTGGTCTGTGTGTGTGGTCTGTGTGTGTGTGTGTGTGTGTTTGGAGTGCTGCCAGCACCATTGCTCGACCTGTGATAGCTGTATGATGAGTCAGGCTGTTAACTGCCATAGTTGTACTCGAGGCTAACGACTGCGAAGGGATCAGAGGATTAAGCTGCCCATCCAATGCAGCCTATGTAGCGAACAATTCTTCCGCCACCGGAGACAGAAAACTGTGTGTACAGTCAACTTCGCTTATAACGACACTCGGCGAGGCATCAAAAAGGTGTCCTTATTCGCGAAGTGTCGTTATACCCGAAGTCTCATTGTATGTATTACAGTGGGATGGGACTTTGCTCTGGGCATGGAAATTCTGTCGTTATTCGCGAATTGTCGTTATATCCACAGTCGTTATTAGCGAAGTTGACTGTAGATCGACCTCCTTTCACATCAATCCCCCCCTCCTTGTTTCTTTTCCTTTCTCGCAGTTGTCTCCCGCTTCTGGGAACAACGTGGCCATTTTGTGACAGTTGTATATGGAGTAGTGTGTGTGTGTGTGTGTGTGTGTGTGTGTGTTGTGCATGTGTGTGTACGTGTGCATGTGTTGTGTGTGTGTGTACTACGTGTGTGTGTGCTGTGCTAGATGCCGGCTGTATCATCCTTTTCTTTGCACATTACCTGCAAGAGGTTGGAAGGAAGGAGCCGATCAATAGGACGGCTTTTCAAAGCTTGAAATTCTGTAGCTGTTAGAAGAGGCTTGTCACAGACATTCATCAGACCTTTCAACTCATCCTGCAATGCATTGCACTTCTCGTTCAGTTCCTGCCGGCTTTGCTCGAGTGCAGCCATACGTCGTCCATGCTGACTTTTATCTTCGGTGTGCATTTGCTCACAATACTCAAGTCGTGCTTGCAGAACTTGGCGTTGATGAGAAACATCTGCTATCTTCTCCTCCAACTCCTCTTCGTGCAGGGTGTGTGAATCCTTCATTTCCTTCAGCTGATTGTCTTTCAGAGACACAGTCAATTTTAGTAGCTCCATATTGTGCAGCAACTGGCGGCGTTCCAGTGCATCACGAGAGATGGTACTCATTTTTCCTTTTGACTTGTATTCATCTGAGGAAAGGGTTGTGTCCAGAAAGGAAGATTCCAATTCACTGGAAACAGCCATTATGGCTCCTGTCTCCGTCCACAGTGTGGACTAGTTGATAATACGAGAATTCCCTCGCGGGTCTTCGTTATCTTGCTGTGAATCCGGTACCCGGGCCTGGCATTACATTTAGGCACCAATGATAGTGACGTCTTCAAGTCCAAACCAGCGGTACTGTGCTGTAAGATAATACGTATACACGAGTAGAGAATTATCATTAATTTGACATTCTCTTTTTCTTCCTTTGATCAGTAGTGGTACATTGCCGGCAACGGAGGGTCTACTTCCTGAAAGTGGACCAGTGGAGCTAGAGCCTAGTAGAGGTCTTGAAGTGACAACGTAAATAGTTGGTTACTACTAGTAGTAGTTTATCGATATGGTGACAAAACGATACGTGTTTGTTTCCCATTCTCTCTTTCTTCTCGGATCGGGCGATCGAGCATGCTTTCTCGTTTCAAATTCGGCGCCATGTGCACACTGCATGGCCAGATTCGCGAAGTCGTTGCCATGGCATGGAAACTGAGTGGTTGTCGCATGCGTGCTAGCGCCCATCATGGGTCATGCTTGTCCACGAGAAGTGCCGGCGATAGCGCGCTACGTGTAGGTAAAGCTCAAAAAAGACGCGAACCCACCCACCCGGGTACGCACACGTACACTACGCTAACGCGATCACGAGCTGAACCGGCTTGCCCTGCATGCACGCGGCTGCCCTTTGTCAAGCAACCGATCCCGTTTCTTTTGCTGCCTTGAACGTTGAGTCGTTTGTGTTGTGTAATTTATGTTCCTTTGACTTCGAACGTGAAGCCAGGTCGTCACTTTCCCTCTATTTTCTATTGTTGCTGTCCTTTTGATGGGGGTTTCGACCCGCTTAGTAGTGATGCGTAATGGCAGGTGATGCTTGTAAGTTGCTTGCATTGATGGAGGTTCTTTTTTTGGCGTTGTTTGGAAAGATTTGCTGGGTCAATTTTTCTGTACATGTAATTATTTCGCTCTCAACAGTGACTTACAACAGGGAACTCGCCGAGCTGGCTCATCATCACTATCAGTCGGGCGAGTATGAGTTAGCCGAGCAGCATGCGCTGGAGTTATGGAAACGCGATCCAGGAAACACAGGAGTCCTACTGTTGCTTTCTTCCATTCATTTTCAGCGTCGACGATTAGACAAGTTAGTTTATTTCTTTGAATAGTGTTACCTTCGTCCTATGTTGAGATTTAATTTCAATGTAAGTGTATTGTCTAATTCACAGCCAATTGTCCAAAGTAAGCTTCATGATAGTTTTTTTCTGTATTTTCTTTTTTCTATGTGCAGGTCTGCTACATTTTCTAGCCTGGCCATCAAGGCAAACCCAATGCTGGCAGAAGCATACTCAAATTTGGGCAATGTGTTCAAGGAGAGAGGAAAGATCACCGATGCATTGGACCATTATCGCTATGCGGTGAACCTAAAGCCTGACTTCATCGATGGCTATATCAACCTGGCAGCTGCCTTGGTGCAGGCTGGTGAGCTCGAGCAAGCCGTACAGGCTTATGCTCGAGCGCTGCAACTCAACCCAGTGAGTTTCCCATTCACTCACCACACCACTGATTCTTTGACTAGTTGTACTCACATGGTACTGTTATCAAAATAATTAATTGAAGTACTATCAGGGTCTTAGTTCCGTGTTCTGACTGTGTGAGCCATTTTCAAAAATGGTACTGTAAAGAGTTAAACGTGTGATGAGCCCAAAGTTTATTACGATTTGCGGAAAAATTTCTCATTTGGCGTGCACAGTTTAACGACGCTGCCATCACACACCCGTCTTCTGTTTCTCTAGTAGTACAGAAGAGAGAAGGAATAGCACACTACTACCGTTTCAATGTGTTACATATTTGTATCTTGTAAACTGTGCCAGGCCCAGCTGATTGCTGGCCATAAAGACCAATGCAGTTGCTATGGTAATTGACACCTAACTTTCTCGGTCTGGCTCACTGTGTGTTACTACAACATATAGCTGTATCCCTGAGGGGTTTACTCTTTTCCATGTGGGCACAATGTATTATTAAGTACATATATATGCTGCTGTATTACCTGCTGTTCCTGTCACTGGGAGCATTGGAGTATTGCACCAACACCATTCCACGTGCTTGTCCAGGTACTGAACAAGTTGCAGCCCATTTGTTGCTATAACTTTCAAATTTGAATATGTCCAATACATTCCGTCTATGTTCTTATGATAGAGGAGCAGCACGGGCGCTAGCTGCTCTTCGACAGGATGGTCCGGTGACCTGGTCATTTGCCTCAAACTTGTTTGTGAATTTCTGTGCTGACCCATATGGCCATTTTTATGTGCTTCTTCCAGGAGCTATATTGCGTCAGGAGTGACCTTGGCAACTTGTTTAAGGCTTTAGGGCGTTTAGAAGAAGCGAAGGTAAAATAATTCAAAGTGTTGATTGCTCCCGCTCGGGGGTGAATACCGAGGGTACTTGAAGTATTTATATGTGGCATGATTAGGGAAGGACCAGCTATGTTTACCCTCCCTGCATTCAGGCTACTTTTAACCAGCACGACATGGAGCTCGGCCTGAATGCAGGCAGGGTGAACATGTGTTACATGCTCAGAGCGAGTCGAAACTCACCCTGGCATGAAATGAGTTGTAGAATACAAGTGCATACAAGTATTCATATTTGGCTGCAAGTGATTACTTGTACTCTGATCTAAATTCTGTGGGTGGATCCACATGGGATGAAAGATGTAAGCGTGTGATGATTGAAAGTCGACTCATCCCGGGACGAACTCTTCATGTAAACTCATCACTTCATACCAGAAAGTCTTGTCTTAGGCAAAAAATCTCCATGATAACAGGCCCTCAATCGAAGGGGATGCCCACAGCTATTAGATACCAAAGTCGCTGCATCCGTACACTCTACTGGTTTGTCTGTTTGGTGTTTTGGTGCTCCGAAACAAGTGTCTTAGCACTGAGGGGGAGTGTCTTTCCCTCTGCCGGTTGTATCCATTGGGGGGTGTAGTTGAGTTTAGGCCCAATTGTTTGTTTGTTTTTGGATTGAAAAACCAAAATCATGGCTCGCGTATATTGCAAGCGCTGTTCGCATTGGTGATTGGCCAGTAAAGGGTTAACTTAACTAAATTTCTTTTTCTGGTGGTGAAGTTGCTTGCATTGTATTGTACTGGTTTCAAACTGCATTTTCAGTAGCTGGTGTGATGGTAGATAAAATCCACAATCTGTCGAACTTCTAGCTGAGTTGGTATCCATGGAACGTTATGTAGTGTGTGGGTTGCACTCATGCTATGCATGCGCTTATTTTTGCTGTGGCTGTCTCTCGAGTCAGGTCATTTCTGCTTCGTCTACATCTTCACTCACTGTGAAAAGGCAATTGTCAGTATATTACATGTTTCTGCCATTCCATATGCTGTTCAAGCATTTTTCCTAAGCCAGTATTTTACTGCAGCCTTTATTCACATGAGATGGAGTTTGAAGTGGCAGGAAAGTCCTACTCGAGTCTGTCTTTCTGTTGTGCATGTATGTAAAACCTTTTGTCCGGTTGCTACCTCGAAACTCAAACTGTTCCCATTCATTTTTCATCCCACTAAACCTGTCGTAGATAAAATGCTCAGGGCATGGGATATTGCGACATGGCTGAGCACGATGGAGACGTCTTCAAGCCAGTGCGTTTCAGCCTTTCCAATCTTCCGTCGCTGGCTGGTAACTTGTATATGCTGGACTTGTACATGTGTGCCCGTGTCTCTCTTCTTCCACTGTGCACACTGGTTGTGCTTGGAAGTTGATGAGAGTAAGGCGACAAAGCTCAGGTCTCTCGCCTATATTGGCAATGAACTAAATTCAACAACCACAGCAAACAAAGAGCAGAGTAGTTGGTAAACCGCTGGTTTCAGATAGAAGATTTGCCCTTTGCTGCCATCTCGCCAGTTCCCTCCCGGCCAAACCAACCTTGTGCCAGGTGCATTTCGTTTTACAATTCACTCACGAAGTCGCTAGCTGCCATGACTAGTCCAGATTGCAATGTAATTTAATTTCTTTGACCAGTTTTGGTTTTTGCTTCCTTGCTGGATGCGTCTAGGTGCCATATCGTGAGAGAATTGCTGAAACTAAAGAGCAAATGGCAACAGGTTGGCTGCCTAGTGGTCTGTGCCTAGTGCAAAAAGGGTGCCAGATGCATGGCATGACCCTGGTTGCACATAGTCACACACCGCATATGCTGTATGCAGTGGCTGCTAGGTACGGCAACCGACGAACACAGCTCAAGATCTGTTCACATACTGCTACTTCCTTTAAACTGACCTTCCGCACCGCCCTGCATGGCATTATTTGTGCGTTGATGAGCGGAAAGGCAGTGACTGTATGTGCACACATGCTTGAGGTTTGGGATGCTGTTGCCTGACCTACGCCTCCTGCATGTTCTGCTTGGCCGGTGGAATCTTGCCTGCGCTTAGCAGATGGACGGAGATGAAGTACGGAGGAGATCAGAGAGGTAGGAGCGTGGCCGTTTGATGCCAGCAAAGGGCAACGCTTCTGGAAGCTACCAGTTCTGACATGCTGGCAAATTCACTTAGACCGGGCATGTGTAAAACTTTGTCGTCTCACCTCATTTCTTTCAAGTCACCAGGTTGAAAGGGGAGGCTGAAGTCTGATGTAACCTTTGCCTTAATTCGGTTTTTTATTGTATCATTTTCGTGGTCCTTGATGTTTCTTCTGTTCTGCATGGAAATAGTCCTTGAGATCTGTCTTTCTTGTCTTTGGTCATTATCTTGTATATGACAATCCATCATACTGCCTTCATTCAACCTTTCCACCCACTGTTCTGTTCACGACTTGGACTGCAATTTGCCACTGTCGCCACTGCTTTGACTTCACTTACTATCAGTTGCATGTCATGGCTGTCAAGGCAGCATGTCATCATTTTCATTCTTACTTCGTTTTAGTGATTGCTGGTGTTGATGATGGCCAGTGGTGGTGGTGGTGGTGGTATTTTTCTAATTCTGATGACGGTCGTGGTGGTGGTTATTGTAGTGATTTTGCTGCTTATGCTGACGGTGTGTGTGATGCTGCTGGTGCTGCTTCTCCAGGTCATCTTCTATTATGCAATGTGTACATCATGTGTGTTGGTGTTTTTTGTTTTTGTTTTGTCCTGTTATGTGTTTGTCTCCTTCTTTTAGTTTTCTTTTTTATTTTAACCACGTGCACCAAATCAGTTTCCTCAGCCTCCCCTTTCTAGCACTAGTTGTGGTGCATGTTCTTGCGTATGTTGTCCTCTAGTTCTCCCTGTATCTGCTATGCGTGTATGTTGGTACGTGTAAGTGATGTGTGCGGGTACATGCGGTCACATGTGGGTTTGAGTGTAGCGCTATCATGATGCCATTACCCGTGGTGTGCTCTTACGCTGCTTTATGTATGATCTTGTTGCCCTGCATGCTCCTGTAGGCTTGTTACTTGAAGGCGATCGAGACGCAGCCGAGCTTCGCCGTGGCGTGGAGCAACTTGGGCTGTGTGTTTAACTGTATGGGCGAAGTGTGGCTGGCCATTCATCACTTTGAGAAAGTGAGTTTTTCTTGGAAGTTGAATTCGTGATCTTACCTCTTGTATGGGCCTCTCCAGGAAGTGCGGTATGGCGTTTATAGTGTAACTTGTTATCATATCCTGCAAGTTTTCAACAGCTGGCTTCCCAGAATCCAGTTGTTATTAAATTATCAACTCAGTAAATGGAACTCAGTTTTGTTGGTTTTGCTGTTGTATTTGACCTAGGCAACTCAGCTTGATCCAAGTTTCTTGGATGCGTTCATCAACCTCGGAAATGTTTTGAAGGAAGCTAGAATATTTGACCGGTATGCACCTCTCTCTTTCTCTTTCTCACTCTATCTCTCGATTGGCACTAGTATATTCACTTGACTTCTCCCTGGTAGTTTTATTTCCCCTGTGATGATGTGCATCTGTACGAGTATTACAGCATCCATGCGGCAAGTTGACCCAATATTCTTTTTTGGCTTTGATATATTGAGCAAGCATGCTCTGATTGTTTTTGACATGGTGGGCTAATGGTCTGGGTCGGAGTCTTTCCTGCTAGACACATGTAGATGGATACTCACAGATAGATGGATGGATAGGTGGGCAAGTAGGTAGGTAGGCAGGTAGATAGATGGATGGATAGGTAAATAGGTAGGCAGAACTAAATGCTGCTTTCCCCAGGACGTCATTTAATCTTTCCATTTGTTGCATGTTTGCGTCCTTTCTGATCTGTACATGTGCTGCAGAGCTGTACAAGCCTACCTGCGTGCACTTAACATCAGCCCGAGCCATCCCATCGTCCTGGGCAATTTGGCTTGTGTTTACTATGAGCAAGGGTAAGTCTGAGATGCATTGATCTACAGTGCTCTCAGCCTGACAATACATCTACACTAGTAGACAGTGGGATGTGACATCATCTTTACGCGTTTTGCTGGAGAACAGTCAAGTTTGTGCATTTCGAAATGTATTCCAAGTGTCGCGACTTGAATTTGGAGGCTCCGAATCTTTGTTCACATGCTTTTCTGAAATTCGAATATTCTTTTCGACTTCTCTCTTCCTGCTTACTCGTATGTGGCTACTACGGGTGACTAAAAAGGCATCCTTAGATACAATTGCTACGTGTAGTAGAACATTTCAAACATGAATTTGAAGCTGAAAACCACTGCCTCTTTCCGTTAAACTTTCTGCTCTGCCTACTATTGACCCCAGTCGAAAACACTTCCGAAATTTAGAATGCAGAATCTCTCTAGTGTCGAATGGTCTGCACTGATAGTGGATGTCTTGGCAACATCTTTTGTACAGTGGTGGCAAGTGAAGTTTGGCGTCCTGAATAGAACACGGCCCGGGCCCCGATCTTCATCAGTCACTGCCATTTACACGAGTTTATTTCATGCCGTCGGTGTCCTGTCTTCAGAGCAATCTCTTTATCTCTATGGCACATCAGATCTGTTTCACTTACATGTATGTACCTGTACTGTGTCTAGTCTCACAGTTATGGTTATCTTCGATGTACTATTGTCAGTAACATCCCAAAGCCTTGTTATTTTGTGCTATGCAGTTTATCAGAGCTTGCCGTGGACACCTATCGGCGTGCTATTGAGCTACAGCCAAACTTTCCTGATGCGTTCTGTAACTTGGCTAATGCGCTGAAAGAGCAGGGCAAGGTGGGTTGTTAGTTTGGGCTCGCTTCACATTTTTCAGTCGTGTGGCATTTTTGACCAACTCTTTGTGCGTTGTAAAAGTTTCAAGCTACTCTCTGTATGGAGTCATTCTCTAACTTTTGGTTGGTATGATCTTATCAGTGTTAGTTGTAGACAAAGTTAACTTGCCTCTGTGATCCTGCTTTTATAGTGGACTTCAACATGACAGTGTATGATGAATATACCGTTTGGGTGCGTTTGTGGCTGTGCATACGGTCGTGTGTGTATGTGTGTGCCCGCTCATGGTCTCTTTACAGGTTGGGGAAGCGGAGGACTGTTACAACCATGCACTCCGCTTGTGTCCAACACATGCTGATTCACTCAATAACTTGGCCAATATCAAGCGAGAACAAGGCCACATCGAGGAGGCAACACGCATCTACCTAAGGGCGCTGGAAGTACGTTGCTGCGTGACTGTATTATACTCTTGTTTTTTCTAAGTACAATGAACCTATGTTAACCCTTATACACCCCCACATTCATCAACTCAATCTATATAACCGAGAAAAATCAGAGGTGTACAATAAGGCAGAGTGAAATGGCTGGCGAGTATAGAATTAGCTGGCATACCTATCTCTGGAGTGCACTCCAGCATCACAGTACAACCTTGATGACTTCATATGTGACCTGACCGTGATGACTTCTCTGGGATTGAGTTTTGGTTCACTTGTATTTTACTTTTGAAATCTATGATGATAAAGGCCGACATTCCATGTGATGTAGTCAGGTATGGCTTACAGTTGAGGTAACAAGTGTGCATGCCCTTGATAAAAGCCTGGGTCTTGTGATTTCTGGAGTGTTTTTCATTGACCAGCTGATGCTGTTCTGGTCCATTCTCTCTTCTTCTTCCTTTCTTTCTATAGATTTTCCCCGACTTTGCAGCCGCTCATTCCAATGTGGCCAGTATTTTACAGCAACAGGGTCGCCTTCATGAAGCACTTGGGCATTACAAGGAAGCTATACGGTGAGCTTCAGTGTACTAGTTCAAAGTTGTTTGTATATTTTTTCTCCTGTTAGCTAGTTTGTGAGTGCAGGGACAACGCTGGCTAGTTGAAATTTGACAACTAGACTGAGAGCTGTTCCACGGGTGCCAGGGGAGGACGTGTGGACTGAGCTGGATTGCAGCCCACAACGCTCTGCAGCACAGCTCGGTTCACATGTCCCCCTTGCGACACGCAGCACAGCTACCGGGCGCCAAGTAGTCAGGTTTCACTGGCCGGCAATGTAGTTCAGCGTGTGTACTGTGATTGTTTCTGTCATTGCAATTGGAATGTATCACTACTGTATAGACTGTGTACTGTTAGAGAGTTGCGGGCACTTCCTTGAACCGGAGTATTGCCAGTGCTCAACGATTATCGATTTGCAAAAATTCCACTTTCACATGCACAATGTGTTAACTCCTGTACTCCGGCCATCAGACTGCCGTCTTCCTTTTCTCTAGTATAGAGTAGAGAAGGAATAGTGCTGGGTAACGGTGGATTTTTCCTCGTTTTAAAAACTCTGTGCCTCGTTGGAGATTCAAGTCTTGAAGTAGTTTTTAGAAGAGAGTTTGTAGTCGGGTGTGAGTCAGCAGTGCGTGTGACTAAGGGCCTGGTCAGACTGCGGCAAATTTTGGTTGCCTGACGAAAAAAGAACAGCGTCCAGAATTAGAATGCTGAATCACGATCACACTACACATGTGGGGAGAATGAAAATTCAAACTTCATTTCGAGCGTCAGGTGGTAGTCTCCACGAACGACGTCAAATTCCTTCACCTTTGGATCGCCAACACCTTCAGTGCAATCCTTGAAACCATCCTTATGAGTTTTGTTGTTGTCCGTGGCCAATTAGCTCCGCGATATCGAGATGAAAAAATCAGTGAATATCAGCGTCAAACTCCTGTTTGGAGTGGAAAAGCGTGGTCCGTTCTTGCTTCTTTTTTTTTTGGAGCGTCAACTCTCGCTTTTGCCGCTCTGGCGGCAAGTTACTATGGAGATTCAGATTATAATCACAGGATTATTTCGATTTTGCCTCAGTCTGACCAGGCCCTTAGGCTGGATTTGGACTAGTAAAAGGCCAATTCTCTGCTGTTCTGTGTGTGTCTGTGTGCTCAGGATTGCCCCAAACTTTGCTGACGCATATAGCAACATGGGTAATACGTTGAAGGAAATGCAAGACATCCAGGGTGCCATTGAGTGCTACACGCGAGCTATTCAAATCAATCCAGCGTTTGCCGATGCACACAGTAACCTCGCGTCCATCGACAAGGACTCGGGCAATATACCAGAAGCTATTACCAATTATCGCATGGCGCTGAAGCTAAAGTCTGACTTCCCCGATGCTTATTGTAACCTTGTGCACTGTTTGCAGGTAGGTGATGAAGACAAATGTTGCTGTCGCTCTATTGTCTTGACTCTCTGCCTCTTTCACTCCTGGCTGTTGTTCTGTAACGTCATGCTGCAGTGCTGCCTGTGGTGGACAACCCCTATTTGATCCTGTACAAAACTAGTTCACGGAAACCCGTGCAATATGTTCCCCCCCCAGTACCAACGTTGTGAATCACTCGAGCGAGAAGCATTGCATCATAAAAAATGATTCCAACTTGAACATCTGTTGAACAGCACTGCATGCTGTAGTTGCATACTCTTGGGCATGTGTACTCTCTATATTCATGAAATGGCGCTGCAACTTGTACCTCGTGTCCTGTGTGCCCACTATCTGAAAGCGATGTGCAATTTGTCGCGGTGTGGGTGTTTGTAAGTACTCACTAGGTTGCCTGTTGCTCTGTTCTCGGTGTGGTTCAGATTATCTGTGACTACAGTGACTATGATACGCGCATGCACAAGCTCTGTCACATCGTTGCCGACCAGCTGGAGAAGAACAGGCTACCGTCTGTACATCCGCACCACAGTATGCTGTATCCTCTGACGCACGAGCAACGGAAAGCAATTGCTGCCCGACACGGCAATCTGTGCATCGACCGAGTAAGTAATTGTACTGGATGACTTTATAATAGCACGGGATTTGCTTGTTTGGTCCGCCTGCACTTGGGATATTGTCTTATACTGTGTGAGTGAAAGTGTGATGAGTCTGAAGTTTAACGATTTGCCAAAATTTCAAACTTAGCGGGCACGAAGTTTAACAACCCTGCCGCCACACCGGTCCTCTATTTCTCTAGTACAGAGGAGAGAAGGAATTACGTGTAACGTTTCTTGAGTTAACGATGGATTTGTTCTCGTTAGATTGCTCAACTTTGTGCCCCGTTAGAGATTCAGCTTTTACAGCACATCATCTGAGTGAAGTTTTCCATTGTCTGTTCTTGTTCAGGTTGCCTTGCTCCATAAGAGGCCGTTCAGTTACCCGACAGACCTGTCAGCTACGGGCGGGCGACTGCGCATTGGGTATGTGTCATCTGATTTTGGCAATCACCCGACATCTCATCTTATGCAGAGTGTACCTGGCTTCCACACAGACAAGGTCGAGGTTAGTATTTAATTTTGGAATGTACAAGACAGTGTAGATTGCTGTTAGCAGTACTTATGTAAAGGCAGCCCTTTACATAAGTACCAGTACCTGGACACCTTATGTTCTCTCTCTCTCTCTCTTTTCCACAGTTGGGGCAAGTGCAACCAGGGCTGATGGGCACATGCAAATTAAATTTTGCGACTTTGATTTGAATAACCTCTTGCCTGAGTGCTAACGATAGACATAGAGTGACGGAGACAGAGATAGCTCAGGTCATTGAGGTCGAGTGGCCTTGGCGTGTTTTTTTTCTTCTCAAAACGAAAAGTTGTATCTTTCAGCCCCCATTCACCCTTTCTGCATTTATTTAAAATAATTTGGATTTTCAGTAGCCAGTAGTACCTGACCATTCTGCATGTACATTCAGTAATCATTTTCGAAACACAGTGCTCACACACACACGCCATCCTTCGCTTTGTCTTTGGAGGTTTCCAGGTCAACTGAGGTTGCGTTTGGTTGGGCATTTTCAGAATGTAAATGAGAACCATTCTGGAATGGGAATCGGCAAGAATCACCTGACCAAACTAATGCGCCAGAATCAATTAGGAATCACTTGACATAACAATTCCATGATGTCGTTGTGGAACGGCGGCTGTATTTTCTTTTACCCGACTCTAGTTTCCTTGAGAGAGTCAAGGTACTTCTGAGTGCATGATTTGAGGCACTTGAACCTGTTGCTAATTATCATTTTTGATTCCGGAATGAGAATGCTCATTCCGGCATGTGAGGTGGAATGATCATTCTCCAAAAAGAATCATTCTCAGCGATTCCCATTCTGGAATCATGTGGAATGTGACCAACGTAACGCACTTTTTTGACCAACCAAACGGGCGAGAATGATTCCGAGTGATTCCAAGTGATTCCCATTTGGGAATGTGACCAACCAAACGTAACCTGACTGTGCAGTACAAGCATAATGATGGGTGCTTAAGGGTATTCCTTTATCTCCCATAATATGTTATATCCAAGGCACCTTGTACTGAAGTTTCACTGTATTCTGCCGTGTGCTTGTGTTTGTGTGTGTGTGTGTGCTTATAGGTCTTCTGCTATGCCTTGTCAGCCGATGACAACACGATGTTCCGGCGGAAGATAATGCATGAAGCACACAATTTCGTCGATCTTTCTCAAGTAGGTACCAGGTCATCCTCATCTTACAGCGCACTGAGCTACATTGATGTTTAGTACAGTCACAACCACTTAGGACGTACACTGTGGAAGACCTACTACTGTCTAGTGTGCTAGTTCCAGTCGATGAAAATTCTCCATGCTCGATTGTTGTAGGAGCAGTGGCCTTAATTTGTCCGAAAATCAGGTTTCCAAGGAAACATGACTATTCCGTTCGAATGGACTGTAGGATGGCACAAAGTCAAGATACCGGTAGATTGATATTTTTGATTCTGTTTCTATGACTGCACAGACACCGTGCAATGGCAAGGCCGCTGATCTCATCAACCGTGACAATATCCATATCCTGGTCAATATGAATGGCTACACCAAAGGTGCTCGCAATGAAATCTTTGCGTTGCGGCCGGCACCTGTCCAGGTGAGTTGTGAGTAGTGTAGTAAGTAGTGCGGCTGACCACTGGTGCTGTCCTATTCCGATGCACACTGTGCACTGGTGGTAAATGAAATCTGACTTTGTGAATAAGGCATAGCGGTGTTTGTGGTGCTAGGACGGTGCAGCCCTGCACCTGCTATTCACGAGGTAGGATTTCTCTCGTCACCACTGTAGTTTCTAGTCTGTTGGACCTGCTTGATGATACAGCCGTGTACATTGTGTTGTGTGTGTGTCTGTATTCCACGCACTGCAATTTGAATGGTTGCTAATTGACCACTAACACAAGTGCATTGATTTTGGATGTGTGCGGATGCGCACCATCGACTCGTGCTAGTACAGCAGTGCCTGAGCGCTGGCCGGCTCCTGGACACTTCTTCGAGCCACCCGGTCTTTCAAACTGTTTCTCATTTTCGCACTTTGGTGTCATGTGCGCTTGCCTGGGGTTGTGTTCTGGTGACATCCTGTCGAGAAACGGTTCTGCTTCGCCGATTTTTTCGAAGGACTCCACGCTTTTCGGAGGTTCAAAAGGCTGTCAGAACAATTGACGACAACTCAGCTACCCTATGTAGGGGATAGATCACTGACATGTATGTCTAATGCCGACAGAAATATCATGACAAGAACACTAAAAACGCAACGAAGTTTTGCTTAGCGGAGGAAGTAAAAAAAAAAAAACGATCGAGTGCAAAATTTCGAATACTCGCTCGTTTCAAAATTTCAAACGATTACTCGAATATTCGAACTAATCGTTTCACCCCTAGTAAAAAGCGCTTCAAAACAAGTGTGTGACTTAGACCAGGCTGAGTAATGGCGTTAAATTCTTGCAAGCTGTTTAATAGTGCAATCCCAGCGCAAGTTGCTATGGTTTCTGCTGTAGTATCCCCATCTCTGCCTCCTGCAATGGGCGTCTACGGTGTGTGCGTGTGTGTGTATGTGAATGTAAATGTGTGTGTGCTTGTGCATATATTGTTGTAGGTGATGTGGCTTGGCTATCCCGGTAGCAGCGGAGCATCGTTCATGGACTACATCGTTACAGATGGTTACACGTCACCTTTGGAGCTTGCTCACCTGTACTCAGAGAAGCTGGCCTTCATGCCTCACACATTCTTTATTGGAGACCATGCTCAGATGTTCCCACATCTGTTGGCAGAAGGTGACGGTGTGCAAGGAGTAGACCTCACCAACATTCAGCCACTGTACATTGATCCTATCAGTAAACGGCCACCACCACCAGCAACGGCAGCAGCAGCAACAGTATCTACAGCTGTTACATCAGCCATTGGCCTTGCAGCAAACACGACGGGACATACTAATGGTCTTGCAAAGGCAAACATCTTGGTAACAGGTGATATGCTACCAGCTAATGGTCACAATGATGTACAGTCTGCAAGACCTGCTACCATCAACACCATCATTGCTGCTCCCAATGGCGTAGTAGTCACAAGTGTTGCACAGCAACAGGTGCTGTCGCTGAGTGCGCGGGTAGCAAACGGTGAGCTTCCTCCGTCCTGCCTGCCGTTGACTGTACGCAGTCAATACAACCTGCCAGCTGGCAAGATTGTCTACTGCAACTTCAATCAGCTGTACAAGATCAACCCGGCTACACTGCGCATGTGGGCGAATATCTTGAAGGCAGTTCCGAACTCTGTGCTGTGGTTACTGCGATTCCCGGCTCATGGAGAGACCAATGTGACTGCCGCTCTAACTGGTCTGGGCGTAGCCAGTGACCAAATCATTTTCTCTCCCGTTGCGCCGAAAGAGGAGCATGTACGTCGTGGCCGGCTGGCTGATGTGTGTCTGGATACGCCACTGTGCAATGGCCACACCACGGGTATGGATGTACTGTGGGCCGGCACCCCGATGGTGACGCTGCGCGCCGAAACTCTGGCGTCGAGGGTGGCTTCATCGCAGCTGTTCACGCTTGGTTTCCCAGAGCTTGTTGCTGATACTGCAGAACAGTATGAAGACATTGCTATTCAACTGGGCAACAATCCCACTGAGTAAGTTCTACCGTGCACATTGTCATTGGTGGTGGCAAGTGAAACTCTGCCTCCTGAATAACCGAGCCCAGGGCTCTCATGGTGCTAGCACCACAAACTCGACTATGCACAGTATGCAGTGAAGCTGTAGCGATTCTTTTAGGGGCAAAACACACACAATGGATGGAAGTGCAATAACAATGCAAACCCAGAACACAAGAAAGGAAAATATATAACCCCAAAGCAAACACAATCTGTTATTAACACTATGTATGGGATGTAATACCACTCCAAAACTGAAGTGACTCTGCTTCATTCACAATTAGACTTACCACCGCTGGAGTGCATGTGTTGTGCAAGGGTCATGCAAACCTATTACTTTCGAATTTTGAGCATTACATAGTTGCATTTCACACACACACACACAACTTTTAGGGCAACTCTGGATTACTCGTTTCCACCTCTGCATAAGTGTGTGTCTATTGCTGATTGCAAGTGCTGTGGTGGAACTTGGGAAACTCCAGGTACTGTAAAACGTGAAATTTTCGCGGCGTTTTTAGTTCGCGTTTTCAGAATCTGGACAGGTTTGCGAGGTTTTAATTTTGCGATTGCAGAATGGCATTCTCGCTAAACCTGTGGCATTCTTGCTAAACCTTTCATGGATCTCCTTTTCGCGCTGTCTAAATTTCGCGATTTCCACGCGGTCGCGAATTTCGCAGAAATTAGACCATCGCAATAATTTCACGGTTTACAGTAATTGTGTCCTGTATGATAATCGAACAAATAGGGAACGTGACAATGTACATGTACCGTGTATTGTAGCACTTTCCGGCTGCGTCATTGTGCATGCCCTAAATGGAGCAACTTGCTTTTTAGACCGAACGCACTGGCTCGACGTTGTTGATTGATGCATGACCCTCATTTGATTTTTCATTGAGCTATATGCATGTCCATGGCAGTCGAAGGTATATTCGACAATGATCCGGTCCAAAACCTCTATCCTCAAACAGTATGTACCTTTCTATATGCATGTATTATTATTAAATGCTGCCTATTTTCTATGTTGTCTTCAGGCTTCAAAATGTGCGAGCAAAAGTGCGAACGGCCCGGCAGGCATCTCCTCTCTTCAACACAAAGCAATACACGCATGATCTGGAAGGTCTCTTCTTCAAGTTATGGCGGCGGAAAGAGCAAGGTCTGCCTCCAGATCATGTCACTGAATAGTGAGTTTCATGTAACAGTCCTCCTTTCCCTCTGGGCTTGCTTTGCTCAATATCTGTCTCTTTGTCTGTTTTTACCTGATTGCTTTCGTCCAGTTATTTTATCCCACCCTGCTGAGTTATGTCCTAGGTTGTGTTGGCGCCTCTGTCGCTACTGCTCTCTGCTGTGCTGTGCTGTGCTTCTTCTTCTTATAGGCTGTAGAGATTCCTCTTTTGTGCTGCTGCTGCTGCTGGTGTGCTGATGAGCTTCCTGGGTGAAACTTGCTTTCTGTCTAGTCTCATGCTGCTCATACCATTCCTTACTCCTCCTCTCCCTTTAGGCCCAGCTGGTTAGGTGGCTGATGCAGATCTTGACGGTGATGATCGTGAATGTGTGTAATTGTGATTGTGATGATCGTAGACCACACTGCAGGTGTGTGTGTGTGTGTGTAATTGTGATTGTGGTGTGTGTGTGTGTGTGCGTGCGTGCGTGCGTGTGTGTTCAAACACATCAGTAGTGCCAGTACATGCACTAGATGCCATTTTAGTACCTTATGCCGCCGTGCCTTGGTGCGTTCCGACCAAGCATATGAAAATGATGATGCCTACTGATGTATTCATCTTCCACCCAGTTAATTTTGGGATGAATTTTACCTGTGTAAATGCCTTTTACTAATGCCTTTTACTTTACTTTCGGGGGACATGTACATCTGTCCCATCCATCTGTATAGTTTGTCTAGAGCTAGAGGTCTATTTTATGCTGGTTGTGCTTGCTTTTTTTAACCGTTTGTAAAAAAGATTCATCTGCTGGTGCTCTTTTCGCATACCATCTACATTACAGTATTTGCTTATTATGTCCGGGTTTCTTTTTAAACAACTTTATACCAAGCGTATCGTACGCCCGATAGGCCCTCCACTGATTTCGTCAACGTGTGCACGTGCATTCTGATCTGGCGTTTTTTTTATTATTATTACGAATGCTATGGTGTCTGCTATCTGTCTATTGTACATGATTGTACTGTGTGTTGTGCTCTGCTACCACTGCTGATCATTGTGCTATATTCTGTTTTGGGCTTACCACGCCCTGTGATGTTCACGAAAGTACTCTTCTAATTGTTTCCCTGGCGTTGTCTGTTGGCTTATCTATCTGCACACAATGATTATTGTGTGCAGGGATATGACCATAGCGTGTTTGCGTGTTGAGGTGTGGCATCGATTAGGCCATGCACGTCAGTGAGGTAGCATGTGTAGTTATGTAGATAACGGTACAAGTATTTGAAATTCGAACGCTTCATTACCCAAGTTGCACCAAGTGTAAAGACTCTTGCTGTGGATGTGAAAGAATAATGTGCTCTAAAAGTAGCTTTTCGGCTGCTTTCGGTGTAGTCATTTCTAGCAGTGAAACGAGTGCTAAAATTGGGGACGAGTACTCTTTGAAAAAACGAGCGAGTACGAGTATTTAACTAACAGCATAAAACAATGCACTGCATACACTCTCGCAACACTGAACGTAGGACACCCGATACACATGTAGTCTTGCATGCAACCTTGTGCAGGAAATAGTCTGAACTACTGTCTTTTGCTGGTACGTAGGGACAAGCAATAATTTCGTGCTTGCATGGAATAGTACCAGTCAGAGTAACAGAAATGCTTGATGTACATGCATACAATACACTGTACATAGGATACTTTGAGTATTTTGCGGAACGAGCACTTGCTCGTTTCATACTCGTTTCACCCCTAGTAATTTCCCCAATCATTGGCAAAACGCAGATTCCGCGGGCAATGGTACGATGAGAGCGATCTCTGCGGAAATTGCCGCGGCTGCGGGATTGCATTTTTCCACGGGGACAGCTTGCTGCCGAGCCTCACTACCAACACACCAGACAACAGTCGACAAAAGGGGGGATTTCAAAGTCGATCCAGTCCTTAAGAGTACGCGATAAAGATGAGAGAGGTATATGTCGGGAGAGCAAGAGAGGTCAATCAGCGCAGACAACGGATAGCCACCCAAGCAGAAATAGCAAAGCGAAATCAAGCAGCACAGCAACGCCAGGTAGCCTAACATAATAGACATGGACAAAAACAAATAAACCCACAAGACAAATGACTTGCCACCATGGAGCTGAATTCTAGATGCACGGTGGACGTCAAATGTGTCTGCAATGACGACGATAGCAACAATAGCAACAACAGCAACATCAGCAACATCAACAGCATCAATAGCAGCAACAACAGCAACAATGGCAGCAACAACAGCAGCAGCTGCAGCAACAACAACAGGATAAGCACGGGAATGAAAATGGCACCGCAAAGGCCTCTAGGTCAGTGGCATTTTGGAATATTGGATAGCGGCGGAATACTGTTGACGTCGTTCATTGAGAAACCTGCAGCAATCCAATGACAACATACAGATAACACACCCACATCAATAATGTTTATATGCTGCGCGAACAGGAACACTGGAGACATGGATATCTGCAGACGGTAGATGGACAGTGTCCATTGCACGGTACACATTTTGTTTAAAAACACATGCACTGTACAGCAACAATGCAGATGTGGGAAACGTTCAAGGGAAGTAGCTAAAAGCCCAAACTGACAATACTGCCTAGCAGCAGAAAAGAGCCGCTTTGTTCTACTGTACTACAACATACTGTAGCGCACATTCAAATCCGTTGAGAAATCAAGCGGCCACGGGCTGTTGGCTTTGCAGCTGTGAGCACTGCTGTTCCATTCATATAGTGTGTACGTGAACTACAGTGCATGTACGCGCTAAAAGCAGTAAGGGCGCCGCCCCGGTCATCCCATCAGATTTCAATGTCCAAGACGGTAGTACACTCAGCCCCTTAAGATACGCTGCGTGAAAGTAAGCAAACCAGATCAGTAGGGCAGGTTGCAAGAAAGTGCACATACCGTACTTCAAAGAAGGGCACGCAAAGATATAGGTTTTAAAAACAACCCGTGAAAACCCGTGAAAACGAAGAGTGAGGTAGCAGTGAGTGAGACGTGGAGTTTTAGCAGTGTTGACTTACGCTAGGATCATGTACAGGTGTTCATACAGCACCTGAAGGTGACTATCACTGAACGACATACGGGCCAGTACACTAGGCAAGATGACTGCAGCAGAAACCAACACAAAGGTATGCACACACACACAAACAATTACAAATCAAAAACAAACTTACACTGTACTACTCGTGGCAGTGTAAACACTAACCAGCCACACACATAACAAGTAGAGAGGAAACGTCTCTAGCTACGAGAAGCAGCTTGTTAGCGTTCATACCAAGCGTATGAGTGGATTGAGTGCTAATATTCCTTGTCTGAGAAACAGAGCAAGTACTCAAGCGATCTCGAATATTGCTTCCTCCTAAATAGCATGCTATCTTGGTAGTCTTGTCTCAATTCACACCGTCTCTTTCTGTTTCCTCTTGGTTCTCTCCCCTCTTGCATTCTTCACTAAATTATATCATTCTACTTCGAAGTACAGTCTGTATCGGCTATAGAGTGACCGGATATAAGAATATATCGGCTACAGTGATATTGGTATGAAATATCAAAAGCAAAACATATTTTATCCAGTAAAAATATCACTATATTAAACCAAGAGTAGATAAACAAGAGTGTGCAACTCCAGCTATGGGGTCTGCGACGGCAGAACTTCACATCACGTGATGAACCCGTGCACTCTAGTGCATGATAGATACTGGGTTGTACGCAGCCCAGCTTTGGGTACAACTCTCTTGTGGTCACTTTGCACTGTTTGCCAGCATAACCTTTTGAACCATGTCACGTGATGTGAAGTTCTGCCGTCGCAGCACAGCATAGAGGTTGTGCAGGCAGTTGCACACTCTTGGGTTATGTACCCTTGCTATAACCAATATTATTGGATGTAATGATATATCGGATATTATGATGGCAACAAAGAATCAAAACATGCGTAACACACTATAATTATTATTTAAAGGGGTCGTCCATAAATATCGAACTTTTTCACAAAACGAAATCATTTCGTTATGGGGTGGGAGGGGGCTGATCAATTTCGTTTCAGAAAACATTGATTCATGTACATGGCCGTTGTATATGCATGTATGTCAACATTTTTTACGTTCTGAGAGGGAGGGAGGGAGGGGTTGGGTCTAAACTAAAATAATTCGTTTGGTGAAAAAAGTTCGATATTTACGGACGGCCCCTTATTATCGGCTATAGTGATAACTTTAAAACACATGTAGCAATAATATCAAAGGCCCAATTTTTTTACTTTCTTCACCTTGCTTATTTTTATAGTGATACATGCACATGTGTGTGAATTTTTTTATGGAAATGCAGGCACTGTCAACTATGCAGCATGCTCATTTGTCAAAACGCCATGCCGGAAGTATTTCCTTGCCTTTCATGCGTCGATCGAAAAAGAAAAGAAAAAATTGATCGTATCGCATTTAGTGATGCATCGGTTATAGTGATAAAATCACGGAAATCAAAAGGGTACTACGCTATAGCCGATACAGACTGTAGTTGTAATGGTTACTCTTGGTTACTCTTCCATATTTTTCATTGGGTCTAGTAACTCTAGTTGGTTCTACTTCAAGTAATTCATTCGAAGAGAATGGTGATGGGGTGAAGAGTTAAAATTTCCATTTTTTTCTTGCCGAGATTAGCTTTTCGTCTCTGAGAAAGCTGTTCAATCTCATCCATCTCGCCAATTCTTCTTACATTGTAATTCAATGTTCACTGTATGTTTACTACAAGGTGGCAATCGAAACACGTACAAATATGCCGCTGTGCCTGGCACTGGGCGGAATCCGACCTCAGAAATAGAACAACACAGGAAGCTGCACAGTGCTAGCTAGCACTACACTCACTAGCCTGTCCCATGTATACCACTCTGCCGTATAACCGTGAGATTGGATTTCATTAGCTAACGCTTTATATAGAATGGGGTTGGGTGGCAGCTTCAGAACTACAAAGCTCAGACTCACCTTTCAACCAGTAAAGCTATGACATGGAGAAAAGCAACTTTTCGCAAGGTCTGAAAGGATGATGGTACATTGAAGGTTGCACGAAGCGAGACTCTGACAGCACTCTTTCTGGACGTGCATACCGGGCGATGGTGAAGTAAGATTCGCCAGCCCATGGTCTCATCCCCCTTACGATGCACACCACGCAGTGTCACACGTTACTAAAAAGCAAATCATCCACAGTATGGCAAGCTTACCGAAAAGACGCAGTAAGTGAGGCACTCCGTACACATCAGCCGGTCGCAGGGTGAAGTTGACGGCATGCTTTGAGATGGAATCTGTGAGGCGGAGCGTAACCGTGGTTTGAGGACCAAACTGCATACTACTGTCATCGCTGCATACTACTTGATTAGTAGTTGTTGTACGTTCACTACTCGCAGCTTGGTTAGTACTTGCCGTGTGATTAGTACGCACGGTTTGATTAGTAAACCAAGCTGTGTGATTAGTACTAGCTGCATGACAAGCATTGGCTGCCTGTTGATGGTGTCTAGCAGGAGCGACTGCTAGGGCTAGAGGTTGAGTTGCAACGGTGATGCCAGTGCCAGCAGTGCCCGGCTGACTCAGAGGTGTTCCAGAATCACATGCTGTGTCGGCAGCTCTGGCGGTTAATGATAACGATTTCGAGCGCGTCCGCCGCGGCTCAGCAGCCTCGTTGTTAACTACTGGCTTTGCATGATTGGCAGGTGATGTGCCTGTGACTGTACTACTTGTGTCGGCAGCACCACAGCCAGTACTTGTACTAGCACCACCAGCACTAGCACTGCCGTTGGCACTACCGTTGGTAAGTCGACTGCGCGGTTTCTGCACATCACCGGTGGAAGTGCAACCTCTATTATCCATTAGGCCAGTCTCCCGTATGACACGTGCAGCCTCTGACAGTACTAAATATTCCGGTGGCCTACTGTAGGAATGCTCAGTGACAGAAGCACGGCTCAAGTAGGACATGTTACTCCGCACAGAGTTGGTACCACTGGTCGGAGCATCATATGGATCAGCGATATGCTGTCTGCCACAGCTGTGGCCGCTTGGCTGACTGTTCATCGTCGATGATGCCTCGGCAAGAGTCGCAGCAGTGGCACCACAGCTATCAGCAGCTACAGCATCACGGCTAGCAGAGTCATCCTCAACCTTGATTCGAATTGGTTGAGCGTTCTGAGAAGGTGCTGCTGATGTTGTTGGCATTTTCCGCCGCACCTGACTGCAGTACTGCACTTGCTCCTTGTCGAAGAGGAGCTGTGATGATAGCATGAAGTCAAATAATGTCTTCACACTTCCCACCACTTCACGACACAGAGACAGCTGGGATGAAGGTCTAGAAGGACAAAAAGAGGGAACAAAGACGAGACAAAAGGAACAAAACAGCGGATCAAGCTCAATTTTAAAATACCCATCATGTGTATGGCACATAGGAGTGAGTCTGCAAAAAATTCAGCCATAACCTACTCGTTCTTCAGCACAACTTACTCCACAACCACGGGCGGTGCTGACGACTTGAGCTTGATCTTGCTGTTCTTGTGCGGTGTGACCGTACGCAGTGTCACACCTGCAGCACTCTGATTCCGCGTTGGTACTGATGTACTCGACACATGGTTGGGCACTTCCTGAGCCGAAACATGATCTAGCCACTGATCTAGCACACCGGATACGGAGGGAGTTGCAGGAAGTCGATGAACCTGAATCAACACCAACAGCACACCCATACTAGTATCTCAGTAGAGGAAATGCATGGAACATACAGTCAACTTCGCTTATAACGACACTCGGCGGGGCATCAGAAAAGTGTCGTTATACCCGAAGTCTCATTATATGTGTCACAGTTGGATGGAACTTTGCTCTGGGCATGAAAATTATGTCGTTATTCGCGAATTGTAGTTATATCCGCAGTCATTATTAGCGAAGTCGACTGTACAGGCAAGACACGTAGAGAGAGATAGCATTAGTCCACTTCACACTACAGCCTAGCAAGAGTTTTAAAGAGTGCACGCCTGCAGGTAGTAGGAACTTGAGAAGTATCGCCATATTCACAGAAGAAACGAGAAAAGAAATTGTGTGTGTGTGTGTGTGTGTGTGTGTGTGTGTGTGTGTGTGTGTGTGTGTGTGTGTGTGTGTGTGAGAGAGAGAGAGAGAGAAAGAGAGAGAGAGAGCACCTAAAGGCCCAGCTAAGTCACACAGGACAAAGAGGAGAACATCTGTTGCAACTCTGAGCTTCATGTTTATTCACCAGTTACCTGCTAAATGTAAACAAACGTGAGCCTGAACAGAATATTACCCTCTATGTATTTCGTGTACCAATACACAGGAACACAGTGGCGGTGGACTCACATTGCCGAAGTGCACCACATTCATACAGTCATCCTCCAGCATGTCGCGTAAGCCAGGGGTGATGTCAAGGGGCACTTCATTACACTCCTGCACACAAGTAGAACAGTGCACACATTGCGCAACAACATGCCAGCATGTGTAAGTATCTCAGTAAGAATCAGCACACAGAGAAGAAAGCACAGAACACATCAAAAGCACGCGAAACAGGGTAGGTACCCAAAACATAGAGCCCGAGAGAGTCGCCAAAAGGAGCAGTATTCTTGGCTCTGAAAAGAAAGTATCAATTCTTGTTCAGCAACGGTGTTCACCAGTACACTACAGGCTGGTGACACTACGGCAATGAAGTCATACTCTTCAATCGCAGTATGTCACGCTCTCTCCCTCAGTACATATCACTCACAGAGCGGTCTATCCACAATGTTGTCAGCTGCTGCAAGACAACAGTTTTTGCGTGTACAAGAAGACAGCAAATCTCATTTTCGCATTCAAAATTTCTTCATAGGCCAAACATCGAGGTAGAGTTCATTCTCCAGTTTCCTCACAGATGGCAAGGAATCGAGGAAAATACAGGCGCCGTTATACACGGTCACTGGTTACTTCCAAGCTGGGAGATTCTTTCACAACTAGAAGCGTGCAGGTGAGCAGGAGGGGAGACTTCCACACAGCCTACACACTGCAACAGTGTACAGGCAGTATTGCCTGACCATTGGCAGCAATTCAAAGTGGAGCACGGTTGCACAGCCTGCGATTTGCGTGCAACTCAACGAAGCACGACCCTATGCAACACGGATGGTCCTTCACTGCAGGCTGCAAGCATAGCTAGCTGCATTCTGAAGAAATCACTTACATCAGTATTGGTGCTAGCAACCTTATCAGGTTGCTCTGCATCGAAGTTGTTGGAACACATATAGCGGCGCTTCTTCCCACCATGCTGATGAAGGCGACGATCAGGAACGAAATCATCGTCCGAATTTGCCAACACGTTGGGCGAGCGGCCCGGCCCTCGCCTCCGCTTCTGCTGTAGCTTCTCGAGCTTACGTCGGTGCTGTCGGTGTAGTAAGTGTTGCCGGTGTCTCCGGCGACTGTGATGCCGCCCATCATCATCATCATCATCACTGCTGCTGGATGAAGTGCTGGACCTATCAGTACTACTGCCGCTGCCATCTTCATCGCTGGCGTCATCACTATCGTCATCATCATCATCACTACTACTAGAACTAGACCCAGTACAATCACTACAGCTATCACTGTCATCACCACTGCGCTGCTGCACTCCCTGTGAGCCACCACAAGACGTGCGGTACCGCTTCTTTACCGACCCATGATCATCAAAGTGATTTGAAGAGCGCTTGCGTGATTTCCTACAAATGCCGGGGGCACACAGAGCAGAGATAATAACGATACATGGATCAAGGGTGGTGCTCCAAAGCAAACAAAACAGCATTATGAACATAATATAGAGTAGCCAGAATGACAATTGAGAACGTGACAGGGTTGACAACATTGAGCTCGATGCAAGGATATACATGTAACAAGAGTACATAAACAAGAGTGTGCAACTCAACTTGGTTTGGCCCACGGCAATCGTTTTTGTCGTCGTCGACTTTTCTGGAGATCATGAGCCATACTGTCAAGGCATGCACTACATTGTACGAGTCTGTGGTCATACATTCGGCAGGGTTTCACTCAACTTGCACTACGAGTACGGTGAAAAGCTACAGCAACGGGAGAAAATGTTTAAAAATTTGTTTCGAAAGCGGCCAAAACACAAACTCGCGATGAAGGTCGGCGCCCAGCACATGCTTTGTACGACATGCATCGTGCGTTCTGAAAAAGGCGGGATGCTGTGAAAGTGGATATCAAGGGGTTCAGTCTCTATTATATTTACACGCTGTTTTGTTTACCTAAGTCAAAAACAATGCAGACTCAAGGATACTCGAAAGAACACAATGAATACTCTGACTTGAAACACACACACGAAACAGAGCATAGATCAATCATACCTTTTTGCTTCTTCATTGAGCTCCTTCTGAATTAACTTGTTCTCCTTCGTAATGTCCAGTATCATGTCCTCAGATACCCAGCGATCCCAACTGTCAAAATGAAAACCAAAGCCCCAAACCATACTATAATAATATACTCTATATTAGGCACCTATACGATTTTAAAGAGGTGAAGAGGAAACACTGCAAAACATGAGAATAATACGGATGCAATCATCCGCAGTCACAGAGCAACAGCGAATCTGATTTCCTTGTGGCTGCCATAAGGAATCGATCACCGCACTGAACAACCAGAGAGGATAGAACAAGGATGGGCAAGCAAAGGAGAGACATTCAATGTATTTAAAATGTTACACGTGAATGTAGAGGAGCTAGGTGAAAAGTGTGAGATAGTTTTATACATTTTCCACAGAGTAACCTTGACCATTTAGTGTCTGGTTTGAGCACCTCCTCGGGCCCTATCCTAAGTAATATAATAGTAGGGATCGTTTAGTGCTCCGAATCACATACAGTGACCAGAGAGGGCTCACTCAAAACTGGCCTCAATGCCATCAAAGACCGAAATTTGAAAATTTAACTATCTGAGAGGGAGAGAGCCAGATGTGTTTGCGCGTGTGCGCACCCACCCACGCTGGTGACCCACCTACAGACTAGAGTAGCAGGGCAATCAGACGGAAAAGACCAAGAAGAGCCTATGTTCCACAGACTTCTGTCACTGTGTAGCATTCCAGCAAGATACATTTCGTCATGTAGACAGACCTGCCCCATCCCGTTCCACCTACTACATGTTAAATAAGCAATATCGTACGTAATGCTTCTTTGACCCCTTTCTTATCTTTTAGTGCTTTGGTGTTGTTCACTCAGCGCCAAGTACAAGTACTCGCAAAAAGCAAACGTTCCTTCAAATTCTTATAAGAGGTTGTCGTTGCAACTTGGTAGCGTGCATGTGTGTGCATGCGTGTGTGTGCGTGTGTGCTGCTCAGGTTCTCCCCCGGTCATACGTCAGTCTTGAGTAGCAGTCGTAGGTGACCTGAATCCTGGCGCCCTCTCGTTGTTTGTGTTCCACGTGACCCTTGTGGCAGTGGCTCGACAGGACAGGACAGGGGTGTGTGTGTGTGTGTGTAAAGGCTGAATAGTGGCGGTCAATTCTTCAGCCTTGCAAGCTGTTGAATGGTGCAATCCCAGCACAAGCTGCTATGGCTTCTGCTGTGGCATCGCTATCATCGCCTCTGGCGATGGGCGTCTAATGGTCCAAATGGTGTGCGTGTGTGTACTCGAATGTTCAAGTATTAATACAAGAGCAGCCTTTCAAACAACATGCAGTCAGTCCTGTGATTAAAGGGGAAGTTAAGGCAAAAATTAAAATTTCACCAGTTGTAGTCTTCGGGGTGCTGAGTCGAATGGTCTTGGTCCGAGAAAGCCGAGACGCTCCCTTCCTACTTGAATCCCAATCGAACTCGCGCACTTCCACCGAAACTGGGTGACTGCGCCCTACTAGATGGGGATTTGTATGCAAAATGTCACTAAAAGCGCCGTTTCGTTCTTATAAAAGCACGGATGACCGCGATTGGCCCATATGTTGTAGTCTTTTGGACGCTGAGTCGACTGGTTTTGGTCCGAAAAGGCTGCGATGCAGCGTCCCTCCGGGTGCCCAAATCACCTGGTCACCACGCCAGTAGGCGACAACTTTCACACCAAGGTTCAACTCGAGTTCAACTCGAGTGACAGGACTGCACCCAAAAAAGGTCAAACAGGCTAGTAAGTTGTACCCTGCAGGCACGGTGACCAGCTGACTGGTGTACGCAGGAGCACGTGACCGCTTGTTCAACCATGTTCGATTGGGAATAAAGGAGGAACGCTGCATCGCAGCCTTTTCGGACCAAAACCAGTCGACTCAGCGTCCAAAAGACTACAACATATGGGCCAATCGCGGTCATCCGTACTTTTATAAGAACGAAACGGCGCTTTTAGTGACATTTTGCATACAAATCCCCATCTAGTAGGGCGCAGTCACCCAGTTTCGGTGGAAGTGCGCGAGTTCGATTGGGATTCAAGTAGGAAGGGAGCGTCTCAGCTTTCTCGGACCAAGACCATTCGACTCAGCACCCCGAAGACTACAACTGGTGAAATTTTATTTTTTGCCTTAACTTCCCCTTTAAAGAACAGTCTAGAAAACTGTTGCAACTTGTTATATCCAAGATTGAACAGAAGCCAATAGGGCATTGGGAAGGTTAGTAGTCACCATTTGTCGCTATACCCAAGGTACTTATTTGTGAGACTGAATGCATAGATGGAACCAACACAATCTAAATGGAATCAGAAGAATTTTTCTGCACTTTTAAAATAGAAAATATACTAAATAATCCACACAAACAGACAGGGACACCCAAGGTCTTCTAAGGACTGAAGATTGTACAAAAACACAGAAAATAAATCAGTACGAGACCTTTACCCACGGCACTGGTACGACATCACACCCGATTTCATATCCCAAGCGGCTAGAGTACATCGTCTAAACTAGTCAATGATGACATAATATTTAGTCGACAATATTCCATTCTATTGACAGCAATTAAAAAGAATGTTTCAGAAATTCTCAACACGAAAATGTACGAACCTTCGATTCCAGCCATTGAAGTGAATGAGATATTTCACTACTTTGCGGCCCTTTTCCTCTTTTTGATACTCCACTTCTACGACCTACAAGGCAGAATGAGCCATCCACAGAGAATATCTCTTTGAAAAATGGTTTCCTGCGAATTCTTTGACATACACATGTACTCATTTCATACCTTCGAGTCATACAAAACTCGAGCCTTCGTCGGATCGGGTTCGTAGCACAGGACCTTGTCATCCGCCGAGAAAGATGGTCCCCGAGGTTTTCTCCCTTTCGACATCATTCAGACCAATGAAGATCAGTCCTTACTGATGGCTTCAATAATACCGGTTCGTTTCAACAAACAGCCACAAGCAGCTCGCCTTCGACGTTGTTGGATTTAGGAAATACAGTTGAGAAAACTGAAAAGGACCACGGGGAAACAGCATGCACTTGTGGATATGAGTGATAAATCGTGAGCTCTTTCCTTGGAGTTGCACACTTTACACGTGGATTTAGCGCTAGCGCTACGAGCAGAAGCGTATACCGTACTATACGGTATAACATGCCTGGTCCTGCAGTGTACGGGGATCCGAGTCCCTGGTCCATGGACCATGGTCCAGAGATCGTGCACGCGTGAGACATCATCTCGACAGAGCATGCAGCTGCGCTGCAACCTGCAACTGCATGGCCATGGCATGGAGAGTACGAGATCGTAGCCAAAACCCGGGCCCGGGTAGATCAACATGACACCGGGCTGATACTAGCCAGGGGTCTTTGATCTTTGTACGAGTGTACAATAATATTATGTAGATCTACACAGTCATTGAAGAAGCTTTATAGAAGCGGGTGGTCAGCCGGGTCCGGGCACATACAACACACACTCACACACACAGTCATAGTGAGTACAGTCATGTACTCGTAATGACGCGTGAACAGGATCCCATGCAGCGTTCTTTCGAAATGAGCTTTCAAAATGTCATTTTGGCACACAGAATTATTTCAGTTCAAGCACTGTAGTAGTTTCAACATCTTTTAGTTCAGCTGTGAAGATAAACAATAAGCGAAGTGGTTTCCGTTCTTCTAGAAAAAAACCCGTTGATTATAATCATATCTCAGCTCAGAATTGAACCTAAGGGTCCTTCTGGAGTTTCGCCATTTGTTGAGTCTCAATCATTTTCGAATTTCTCCCTCTCAATCTCATGGCTGTTGTGTAAATTTCGGTCCTTCTGCGTTGGTGTTTTTTATTTGGTAATGTTGTCCTGGGGTCGGCACACGAAGGGCCAACTCGGCCAAGGAGGCATTGAGGAGGAACATGTGAAGCTTCCCAGGTTTATGAGGCATTTGACTTGTGCAGCGAATGCTATAGAAGATGTTGCTTGTGGCTATGATCACACATTGGTAGCACTGAAAAGTGGTGTTGTGTTGGCATTCGGCTCAAACGAGCAAGGTCAACTGGCTCAGACATTTAGCAGATCACGACCTGGTAAGACCATGAACATCATGTTTAGAGTTTGCCTCCACAGGCAGCAATTATACACGTATATGATTGTACTTCGTGTGTCCTGTATACTTTCAAGCCACTTTATATCCTGATATGTTGACCTTAATAAATACCCACCTTAATTAGTGGCCACACCATCAACAATATCAATTTCAAATATATTTGCTTTGACTCAATAACAATTTTCCCTAAAAAGGAGTATTTTATAAACAGTATTAAAAATTCGACAAGGAGACAATAATTTTAATATGGCAATAAGTAGGACGAGCTGAAGCGACATGTGGACTACTTTATTAACAATGTAAGCGATGGAGACGATGCAAGAAACAACCTAAAGGGTAAGGAAGAAATACATGTAAGAAGAAAAAGGCAATGGAAAAAAAGATGATTCGAACAAGTTTTCGTACAACACTCTTCAGGAATCACCGTTGTACTAAAGAACAAAATGAGAACAAAGGAAATAATATAGCAATCAAGTAAGTAGTCCACATGTCGCTTCAGCTCGTCCTACTTATTGCCATATTAAAAGTATTAATTTTGTTTAGGAATGGGTTTGCTTCCACACTGGAGCTCGCGCTATTCCGCCGACTTGACTTGACACTTGACTGACTCACGACTGCCATCCAGAGAACACGAGAAGTCCATCGAACCTTCGACTCGGCAATCCTGCAAGAAAGCACCACTCCGTGCTCAATACACAGTGTTTCGGGGAATTCACCCCTCATGAGTTGACCTTGAGTAGGCTGAGGATGATTGTGCCTGAAGACCACCACTTATATAGTGCTGTCCAGGCACAAACATCACCAGGGATACAAACTTACAGAGACACTCCGTTTCCAGCGCGACAAACACCTCGTGAACACCAGATAGCAGCGTGAGTCAGTGTCGCTCCTGGACGGAGTGTCTCTGTAAGTTTGTATCCCTGGTGATGTTTGTGCCTGGACAGCACTATATAAGTGGTGGTCTTCAGGCACAATCTTCCTCAGCCTACTCAAGCTCAACTGATGAGGGGTGAATTCCCCGAAACACTGTGTATTGAGCACGGAGCGGTGCTTTCTTGCAGGATTGCCGAGTCGAAGGTTCGATGGACTTCTCGTGTTCTCTGGATGGCAGTCGTGAGTCAGTCAAGTGTCAAGTCGGCGGAATAGCGCGAGCTCCAGTGTGGGAGCAAACCCATTCCTAAACAAAATCATCGCCGAAGTCGCAACCTCTATTTAGTATTAATTTTATTGGCTTTTAGAGGTCGTCCATAAATATCGAACTTTTTTCACAAAACGAAATAATTTCGTTATGCGGTGGAAGGGGGGTTGACCAATTTCGTTTTAGCAAGCATTAATACATGTACATGGCCGTAGGAGCAGTGACACACTTGCGACTTTTGTTGTATAATGCATGTCTATGTCAACATTTTTTTCGGTTCTGAGGGGAAGGGCAGGGAGGGAGGGGTTGGGTCTAACTAAAATAATTCGTTTGCCTTCAATGGTGAAAAAAGTTTGATATTTACGGACGGCCCCTTATAAAATGTTTTTTTAAATACTCCTTTTTAGGGAAAGGTGCAGGTCAACATATGCATAATAAATGTAGTAGCTTCAGGATTTATTGCAATTACCGTAAAGTACCGTTGATCCGCCCCCCCCCCCCCCCCCCCCCTCCCCACGCCATGTCGCTTCCCAGCTGGGTTTTCGGCAGGGGGCGGGAATTAGATCAAGGCTGTCAAGTGCAGTACGATGTACAACAACGTAGAAGATCAGACTCGATGTGCTGGATTGTGCACATTTTCATCCTGCACTGGCACGTATTGTGTACAGCAGTGCATGCGTCGGTTCAACATCGTATTACGGTTGTATACGCCGAAGTCGCTTTGCTGGCAGAAAGTCGACAGGGGGCGGACCAACGGTACTTAACGGTACATACCAGTTATAAAAAACCTCGGCTTCGCCTCGGTTTTTATACTACAGCAATACGTAATTGAAATATATCCTTCGGCCGGCTCTACATTTATTATATACATATCTGTGCATCATACTGTGGGAGCCCATTAAAAAGGTTCACAGGGCCAAGTACTAGTCATCAAGTAATATAGACCTGCCACTCCAGACGATTATTCCACGACGCCGTCATGCCAAGGAAATAGACCATAGCAAACTTTCACTTGGCTGTTCTTGTCGGCTTTATGGGTAATTTCCTGGTTGCTCTATAGCTTCAAGGTTTTGAACTGGTAGCATGTACACAACCTATTCCAGGCTGCTGGGCATAGTTGAGTTGCTGCTGGGCATGCCGTATTTCTCCGATTATAAGTCACACCCCAATT
>NC_088647.1:12587921-12590421 GCF_964019385.1 Sycon ciliatum
TAAGTCACACCCCAATTTTAGGTCTGAACCAAATTGTATCAATACATTCACATGAGTAGTAAGTCCCACTGGATTGTAAGTCGCATCCCCTTCTTTGTTTTTGAAGTATAGTGTAAAAAAAGGTGCGACTTGCATTCGGGGAAATACGGTAGTTGAGTTGCTGCGTGAACTGAACGAATGCCGGTTAGTATGGTTGCATTGAAACCTTTTTGAAATCCTGTATTCTGTTACTGATTATGGATCGGGAAAGGATGGCTATTTCTAGCCAAACGAGGGTAGGAGGGCACAATACCCCCCTTGGCGGCGTGCCTTCCTAAGAAGAAAGGCAAATCTCCAGGGACCAAAGACCACCTTCCATGGTACAAACACAATGCTCATTGGAACTAAGACCACCTTCCAGGAACAAAGACCCCCCCCCCCCCCCCCCCCCTGGAAAACAGAGAAATGTCAGTGCATCGTGGGGCCATTGTAAGGTGCATTTTACCCTTTGTATTGCATATGTGCCCCTCCCCAAATACCTGTGCATCCCAGTTACCACATGTTATACATTTCTGTTCAGTACTGCCCCCCCCCCCCCCCGGCCATCCTCTTGCTTATTTCCCCTAGCTAGAACCCTGGTCTATAGGACATGTTGGCGAGCAATGCAGCTGCGGGAAACCTTGCCACTCGCCACAGACTTAGGTTCCTGGTGTAATACAAACATTTTTCTTTACAGTTTCCAGCGATTCGCACATTGAGTATTACCCTGCCAGAGTATAGTAATCCCACACCCATATGGTCATGGGATTACTACCTGTAGTACTGTAGTGCGTGTGCAGCTTGAACCACATGGCCTGTAAATTTGACACCAAAGTATAGCAGCTTGGGTCAACATGTCTGCAGAGTGCAGACACAAACTGGTGTATGTTCTTGTTCTTGTCAGTGTCGTCATTGTCATCATCACCGTTTCTGTGTGTCTGTACACGTGTGCATTGGCCGACTTTGTAGAGCAAGTCCACGTCCTTTCCAAGGTGCATGTTAGCCGTGTGGCATGTGGTGAAGGCCATTCGGTTGCCGTGACGCACAGTGGTGACGTAAGTTGTGATGCATGATATGCACTAGGTGTGCGCGTGTGTGCTGCATATCAGTGCTAGCTACCGAGTGTCTCTGTTATTGTAGCGCAGCCTACAGGCGATAAAAGTGAAACTTTGCTCTTATGCCGCGACTTCAACTCCAATGCCAACCTGCCATTGTTGCAGTAAAAGAGAGCTAATGTTCAAAGTGTGTGTGTGTGTGTGTGGTGTGTGTGTGTGTGTGTGTGTGTGTGTGTGTGTGTGTGTGTGTGTGTGTGTGTGTGTGTGTGTGTGTGTGTGTGTGTGTGTGTGTGTGTGTGTGTGTGTGTGTGTGTGTGTGTGTGTGTGTGTGTGTGTGTGTGTGTGTGTGTGTGTGTGTGTGTGTGTGTGTGTGTGTGTGTGGTGTGTGTGTGTGTGTGTGTGTGTGTGTGTGTGTGTGTGTGTGTGTGTGTGTGTGTGTGTGTGTGTGTGTGTGTGTGTGTGTGTGTGTGTGTGTGTGTGTGTGTGTGTGTGTGTGTGTGTGTGTGTGTGTGTGTGTGTGTGTGTGTGTGTGTGTGTGTGTGTGTGTGTGTGTGTGTGTGTGTGTGTGTGTGTGTGTGTGTGTGTGTGTGTGTGTGTGTGTGTGTGTGTGTGTGTGTGTGTGTGTGTGTGTGTGTGTGTGTGTGTGTGTGTGTGTGTGTGTGTGTGTGTGTGTGTGTGTGTGTGTGTGTGTGTGTGTGTGTGTGTGTGTGTGTGTGTGTGTGTGTGTGTGTGTGTGTGTGTGTGTGTGTGTGTGTGTGTGTGTGTGTGTGTGTGTGTGTGTGTGTGTGTGTGTGTGTGTGTGTGTGTGTGTGTGTGTGTGTGTGTGTGTGTGTGTGTGTGTGTGTGTGTGTGTGTGTGTGTGTGTGTGTGTGTGTGTGTGTGTGTGTGTGTGTGTGTGTGTGTGTGTGTGTGTGTGTGTGTGTGTGTGTGTGTGTGTGTGTGTGTGTGTGTGTGTGTGTGTGTGTGTGTGTGTGTGTGTGTGTGTGTGTGTGTGTGTGTGTGTGTGTGTGTGTGTGTGTGTGTGTGTGTGTGTGTGTGTGTGTGTGTGTGTGTGTGTGTGTGTGTGTGTGTGTGTGTGTGTGTGTGTGTGTGTGTGTGTGTGTGTGGGTGTGGGTGTGGGTGTGTGTGTGTGTGTGTGTTGACCTTTGTAGTAGAGTATGATACTCCCTTTCCCGTAGGTACTTCGAGACAGCATTACCAGTCGGCCACTTTGTCAGGCTACTGTTCTTTTGCAAATGCATACATGTAGTTTAAATCTAGAAAAGATCCTATGTCCTTCCTTTTTTTGTGTTTTTTTTTGGTGATAGTTTTCTCATCACGTGTACATGTAGCAATGAAGCAACTTGTGATTATTGAATCAATAGGCTTTTGCACCATTACCAGTACTTGTCCAATCAGTACAGACATGGTAGTGATCTGATCAAGCA
>NC_088647.1:12595421-12597921 GCF_964019385.1 Sycon ciliatum
TGTAATACTTGGTTCCAGAAAGAATACGACACACGATGGACTTGGCAACACCCCCGCACCAAAACACAGCATTGCATTGACTACGTCATTATTCCAAGAAATCACTGGCAACGATGTTTGGACTCACAGGTTATACACAGTGCTGAGTGTGGTACGGACCACGCAATGGTCGCCATGCGCTACCGGATCGGTTTTATTCAAAGGCACCGTAGACCAACTAAACATGGAGTGCCGAGGTTTGATGTCTCCAAGTTCCGTGATACACTGGCTCGGGGAAGAAACGTAGACTGCGAGTTGATCCGGGAATATCAGACCAAGACGGAGACAGTATTGAATGGGAAGTTATCATCACCCATCACCACTACTGGGGAGCATTGGCATGTTCTCCGTGACACGCTTACTGAAGCGGCAGGGGATGTCCTCGGCCGTAGCAAACGCAGGCAACCAGACTGGTACGTGGACAGCCGGGAAATCATCCAACCTCTACTTGCCAGACGGAACGAGTTGTACTCCCGATGGATCAAGACTGGCCAGTCCAACAATCCAGTACTGGTAGAATTCCGGAGGGCTCGAGGAGAGGCCCGCGCCGCTGTGCGAAGGGCGAAAAATGACTGGTTCGTGGCCAAGGCAGCGGAGTTGGAACAGTCACGTTTCAGCTCAGCCCACGTATGGTCTTGTATTCACGATATGCAGGCCGCACGGCAAGGCTTGCGCAGTAAGGCAACTGTGCCTATACGTGATCTGAACAACAACATATGCAAGTCTCGAGCAGAGCAGGGTACGCAGTGGCGACGGCACTTTGCCAACATACTTAATGTCGCGTCCGTGTTTGACCCAGAGGAGATTGATCAGCTAGAGGCCAGGGATCCAGTCCCAGAGCTCGATGACCTGCCAACTGCTGAGGAGCTACAGCGAGCTATAAGCAAACTACGCAATGGAAAGGCGGCCGGTGAGTCAGGCATCCTACCGGAGATGATCAAGTACAGTGGCCAGAGGTTCAGTGAGTCTCTGTTGGAACTCCTCCATCGCGTCTGGAATGATGGCACAGTACCGCAGGAATGGGTCGACTGTAATCTTATACCCATTCCCAAGAAAGGCGACCTGAGTCGCTGCGATAATTGGCGAGGCATTTCCCTCTTGGATGTTGCCGGTAAAGTACTTGCCCGCATTGTGCAGACTCGCCTGCAATCTATGGCTGAGTCCTTCTTACCAGACACTCAGTGTGGTTTTCGACGAGGGCGATCCTGTACGGATATGATATTTGTGGTCCGCCAGATGGTGGAGAAGGCATTTGAACATCGAGGGAAAGCTTTCCTCCTGTTCATCGACCTCCGCAAGGCTTATGACTCTGTCAGTCGGGATTGCCTGTGGCGCGTACTGGAGAAAGCTGGTGTTCCTCCCCGTCTCCTATCCATTGTTCAGTCCTTCCACACCTCTATGCAGGCTACAATTTGCGTTGATGGTGATAGACTCGATCCATTTGCTGTGAGGAATGGCCTCCGTCAAGGTTGCTCCATGGCTCCCACATTATTTAACATCTTCATGTGGGCAGTCTTCCAACGGTGGTATGCCCGCGTCGCAGATATCCCCGGAGCTGGTGTTCCGATTCATACTAATGCAAGGCAACGTCTGTTCTTCCGACGACACCGCACAGACACTAGACGTTCCATCCTTGACTGCCAATTTGCAGATGACTCTGCCCTGATGGCCACGCGTCGGGAGGCAATAGAGACTTGCCTAACGGCATTTGTTGAGGTGGCAGGTGCATTCGGTCTCAAAGTTAACCTAGAGAAAACCAAGCTCATGGTCACCGGTCATCATGTTACTGAAGAGGATGTGCGCCCGCTGATGTTGAATGGCCATGCGGTGGAGGTGGTCTCTGAGTTTCGCTACCTCGGAACTAATATCCACGCTGATGGCCGCTGCTCCCGGGATATCGAGTCCAGGATAGCTGCTGCATCACGTGCCTTTGGCGTTCTGAGTCGCCCAGTGTTTCGGGATAACAATCTAACGCTGGCCACCAAGCGAACAGTGTTTGAGGCGTGTGTGCTGAGCTTGCTGCTGTATGCGTCTGAGTGCTGGGTACCACTCCAAGCCGATATTGCCAAGCTGTCATCTTTTTACATGAGATGCCTCCGCACCATCATGGGTGTGTCACGCTCTGACGTCTGGGACTTCCACATCAGCAACACCACCATCCTGGAGCAGTGGAATGATGCCAGACCCCTGCCCATCAAGGACCGGATTGTGCAACGCCGTTTGGAATGGTTTGGCCACGTTATGCGCATGGATATGGAACGGACACCCCGGGTTGTTCTGTTCGGCTGCCGACCGGAGACCCGACCTGCATGCGGCCCACGAAAGCGCTGGCGAGACGCTCTGAGTCCGGATCTACAGCGATGTGACGTACAGGACTCTTGGCCAGAAGATACCCAGTCACGACCAGGGTGGAGGAACATCTACCGTGAGCTGGAACCAGCTTCGTCACCAGTGCGTAATG
>NC_088647.1:12602921-12617921 GCF_964019385.1 Sycon ciliatum
ACTCGGAATAAATCAGAGTGCTCGTTCATACATGGTACATGCATTTACCATAGAAATCTGCAGTTTCAGAGCAGCAGTCGGCAGATATTGATGTGCAGACTGTGTGGTGAACGTTTGTTCACGAGTAGAGAGAGTGCAAATGACCCACCAACCAATATACCCGAAAAAATGACTGCTACTCGGTTCAATCAGGGTTGTATCATGTGATTTTAAGGCCCTTGGTGTGCAATATTTAGGAGATGAAGAATACTCGAATACTCGAATGTTCAATCGGAGAAAATCAGAGTTCTCGTACTCGGGATCTCAGTGCCAACTTTCACCCCTACCCCGTTCCCATAGATTTACTAGCTCTCGTTATCGCACACACTCTTTTTGTTTGAACTTCAAAAGAAACTAGCTTGCTCCAATACGACCTGGCGGATAGTTGATCCCACAGAAAATTATTTATGCATTGTGTACATCATTCTCTGCCTCTCTTGCGTATCACCCACTCATTTTCACCATGAAACCTCTTTCTGGTCAATAGAATGTTGAGGTTAAGGGTGCGTTCTTATATTCTCGAGCTTCTCGGAGAAGAAGAAAAGAGAAGTCGAAGAAACTGGTATAATTCAAGAACGGGTCTCAAAGAATTCGGAGATATTTTGCACATGTCAAGCAATATGAAGCACAAAAAAGGGGCCGCGATCTTGAGTGCCACGAATGTAGTATGCACTGTGCGTATGCGAAAAGTGAAATGCGTACACTCATGATGAACACGTGGCTTTTAGCCGTAGTTCGCATGCGCTGATCCCAAACCGCGGGGATCTCCAAGTTTCAACCACCTCTGAAGATTGGAGAGCTTGGAGAGCTTTGGAGAGCCTCCTAAAAGTCGGAGAGGATATAAGAACAGCTCTCGAACTTTTCCGAGAGGATTTAAGAACGCACCCTAAGCTAGAAAGTAGAAACGTGTCGCTAAAGAGATAATTTTATGCCCCTGGCATGGCAGAAAGGGAAAGAATGTCCAATGAGACTTGTCTTGACTGAGTAACGCAGTTACAACATGCAACATGTGCCTGTTGTTGGAGGATTTGCTGGGATATCAATGAATGTGTGTGTGTGTGTGCACATGTGTGTGTGCACGTGTGTGCGTGCACGCGTGCGTGCGTGTGTGTACACGTTCATGTGTATATATGTGTGCATGTGTATATGCGTGTGCATGTGTGTGTGTGTGCGTGCGTGTGTGTGTGTGTGTTGGTATGTGTGTTGGTACATGTCTCTGTACAAACAGACTGGTGGCTTGCTCACATTTGGTTCAGGCAGCTATGGTCAGCTTGGTCATGGCGATTCACGTCATGAGAATACACCAAAATTGGTAAGCCAGGGTTTATACTTTTAAGTACACATAGTTCCATCCCTGGCTCAAGAACTGCGCTACGAGTCGTCTTCTAAAAGTTTACATGTTATCCAGTGTGTGCACCTACCCAAGCTCCACTGCTTAGGTAGTGTGTGCGTGTTAGTCTTATGTTAGTCATGGGCATACGTGACTGGTTCATGACATGCCTTGAAATCAAGTATTTCTTCCATATTTGACACATAGCACTATTTTACCAGTGGGTGTTGCTACTGCACTGGGCATGCAGAGTCCAGATACTACTACTAGTACAGTGTGGAACTAATTCCAATGTTGTGTGTGTGCTTGTGTGCGTGTGTGAGTGCATGTGTGTGTGTGTGTGTGTGTGTGTGTGTGTGTGTGTGTGTGTCTGTGTGTGTGTGTGTGTGTGCATGTGCATGTGCGTGTGTATGTCTCTTGTACATATGATCGCTGTCCAGGTGTTTGAGTTGTCTGGCAGTGAAGTAACTCAGGTCGCATGTGGCAGGTTAGATGATACAGTGCTGGCAACTGAAATCCGACCCCTTGGCCAAGGGGGTCGGATTTCAGTTGCCAGCACTGTACTTGTACTTGCCATGTGTGTACGTGTACATGTGTGTGTGTGTGTGTACGTGTGTGTGTGTGTGTGTGCGTGCGTGCGTGCGTGTGTGTGTGTGTGTGTACGTGTGTGTGTGTGTGTGCGTGCGTGCGCGCGCGTGTGTGTGTGTGTGTGTGTGTGTGTGCGCACACACGTGTGTGTGCGTGTGTGTGCATGTGTGTGTGCATGCGTGTGTGTGTGTGTGTGTGTGTGTGTGTGTGTGTGTGTGTGTGTGTGTGTGTGTGTGTGTGTGTGTGTGTAAATGAGCCGAGCCCACCCATCGGCCTGTACAGGAATGAACCTGTGTTGATGTGCGCCTCCAGTACATTACCGACCAGTGAGTTGGTGCGCATTGCCGTTCAAAACTATGCAGGCTAGCAGATCAATACGGTTGGGGATACTCCCTGAGACAGGCACTGTGTCACAGTGTTAACTACCTGTATACATACAGTCAAACCTCTTTAGGACAAACTTTGCTGTGGCACATGACAAGCATTTATTGAATCATAGCATAGCCAGCAACAGGTAAGTGCAATGTGCAATGAATTCATTACAGCATGTACACCGCCTTGTGACATGCTGTCAGTTCGTTTTGCCCGTACAAGAGGCCTCGGCTATCGAAAAAGAACAGGAATAAACTACAGCTAGCCCACGCACGTGGACCGAAAGTTACTACGAGCTGATTTTGTTCAAATCACGCTTGAAAGTAGTTTGTCTTCACGAAAGTTCGCCGTACGTGAGTTCGTCGTAAACAAATGATTTTGACTTGATTTGATGCCTGGCCAACCATAGGATTGGCCCTAGTTCGTACTAATGGAAAGTTCGCCTCATCAGTGTTCATCCTAAAGAGGTTTGACTGTAGCTATGGAATGGGGAACTTTGTACTATTTCTTCCATCATATTCTGCCTCTGTGGAGGGTACTTTGTCCGTATGCATAGGTTGTTTGTCCCAAAGACCAGAAGTGCATTTATTCAGGTTATCGCCAGCCAAACTAGCTGTTTTTGTACAGTTTTATAGACATTTCAGCTGGATAACTGACTGACTGACTGTGGTCTTTTATCACATAAAAGTGTGTGTGTGTTGTATTTAACGTGCTGTGTGCTGCTCAGGCGTCACACGCTAGCACTGGTTGCGGTGACTGGCAAGCTCTACGCTTTCGGCCAGAACGGCTGTGGTCAGCTGGGCACTGGTGACTATGCTACACAGAATCTGCCCACTCTAGTGGCTGGACAGGACTGGCGAGCATACTCAACTGACGCAGACAGTATGTTGTACATCTTTCATCTTCTTCATCAACAGTGAATGGCCACTACAGCCATTTGTGCATGGGTTGTCATGGTTACTGTTTTCGCTCTTGTTCTGTGTTGTGTCCTTGGTCAGACAGGGGCAGATCCAGAGATCTCAACAGGGGCTTCCAGTTTAGCCAAATCTGAATAGCTGATCCATACCATGTATATGCATGTAGTTTCCAGTAGCGTATTTGCGAAATTTAGGGGGTTCCGCGGACCCCCCCCCCCACGGATCCTCCCCTGGTCTGAGGACAGTAAAGTGGTGATAACACAAGTTTGCGGATAGAGCATGAGCCGCCCTAAGCATGCGCTGTCCTGTAAGTCTGAACCATACCAGCTTCTTGGACTGATTCCATTCTCAAACTAGATAGCTTGTGCTCAGCAGATTCTTTTTTCCTTTTTCCTTTTTCTTTTGTTTGTCTTGCGTCTGCCCCTTGATCATTGAGGGTGGTGGCATACCTACGAATGCGGGGAAACTCAGTCCAACTGAGTCTCACGCGAACCAGTTTATTTGTTTTGTTTGCCTTGACCGCACTGCTGTCTGTTGTTGTTGCTACTGCTGCTGCTGCTGCTGCTGTTGCTGTTGTTGCTGTTGTTGTTGTTGTTGTTGTTGTTGTTGTTGTTGTTGTTGTTGTTGTTGTTGTTGTTGTTGTTGTTGTTGTTGTTGTTGTTGTTGTTGTTGTTGTTGTTTCAAATCTTTATTCTCACGATAGCTTGTTGTTGTTGTTGTTGTTTTCAGTGGGTGCACAAGCACCAGGATCATCGACTCCTCCAAGAGCCATGATCAGCCTTATTGCTGCTGGAGGCGATCAGAGTTTCGCTGTCGTCAATACCGACTCTCCACCGCTTGACTTCAGGGTGATCATGCACCAGGACCGACTTGCCATCAACAGTGAACTCGGCTGCACTCGTCCGATTTTCCTTTCTGGGAAGCTTCTGCGACGGCTCGTTGAGTACTACCCGGATGACACAAGTACTGAACGCCTCAACCCTGTCATTCGCAAGTGAGCTGACTTGTTACTCTTGCTCTTACTCCAGTACAGTAGTATATGTTTACTCCATTGTTTTGTCATTCATACATTCGCTGAACTCCTGTACTTGTATCTATTGAACCAAGAGTACATAGTACTACATACCCCCCCCCCCCCGAGGGTGTGCAACTCGACTATGGGTGCTGCCCCGGCAGAATTTCAGGTTGATGTCATTTTTGTGATGCAATGCGCACTGTACACATATTACATGTGTCATACGTATCCTGCACCTGTGGTGGACAGATCCCCATTTGATCCTTTACAAACTCAATGAGGTCAAGGAAACATGTGTGATGCATTTAAACCCTGTACGAACGTCGTAAATCACCCGTGCGAGGAGCATTGCATCGTATGATATAAATGACGTCAACTTGAAATTCTGTGGCACAGCACTGTATTCAGGAGTTGTACGCTCTTGGGGAGCATGTACTCTGGATTGAACTTGTTGCCTTGTGGTGTGTGTTTGTCAATACCTGTATCTGAGTCTGCCTGACCTGCACTAGGTTCGTTGGCTGATGGTGTATCGCTGTCTGTTGGCACTAATGCTAATAGTGATGTGATTATGATATGTGTGTGTGTGTATGTGTGGGCGTGTACGTGTGTGTGTGTGTGTGTGTGTGTGTGTGTGTGTGTGTGTGTGTGTGTGTGTGTGCGTGTATGCGTGTGTGTGTGTGTGTGTGTGTGTGTGTGTGTGCGTGTGTGTGTGTGTTTCTTATGCTGTTGTCTATCGCAGGTTGTTTGAGCACATCTTTTCCACTCCGGCCACCATGGCAATGTGCTTTGGAAGGTCAGTTGTTCACAGTGTACTAGTACCGTAAAATCCCACCGGAGCGCCCCTACCTCCTCGACGCTTCGAGTAGATTCAGGTGGGGAGGGGCGGATGGGCGAGTCCTACTTGCCGCATTCAGAACTACATGAAAAAAGTACTCACCCTACGAAAACTGTTCATGCATCTCGTACACCGACCAAAGGTCAAGAGCCAGGAGTCGTACAGACCCGTCAAAACTCTGGGTTTGTGCGATCCCTTGGTCAAGAGGGTGGGCACTGTTGCGTACATTTCCAACGGGGTTGAGCACGCGTCTGCAGTGCAGAACGGCATCACAGAGTCATACGAGGATACAATCAATCACTTCCTTGACAAGAAGTCAGGGAGGGGCGGATGGGAGAGACGGGGCGCTCTGGCGGGATTTTACGGTAGTCGTGCGGCCATGTTCCATGCATAACCCTGTTGTTGGGATTCACTCAAGCTGTTAACATCAGTACTACTACCGTAAAGTACCGCCAGAGCGCCCCACCATCTCATCCTTTCGTGGTCGTATTGTGGAGGTGGTCTGCTGTCTGTAGGTCATACGACATGAACCTTGTACACATATTGCTCGTTTTGCAGTCAATCCGTACCTTCGAGCGGACACGTTTTGCAGTCAATCCGTACCTTCGAGCGGACACAAACTCCACACAAAACCCTGCCAAGCTTGACCTTAGTACACTAAGATTCTCACATCGTACAAACTTCGTTGCACTCTGCCATACGATTTTCCTGTCTCTGGCTGTAAAATCAAGGTGGGGCGCTCTCGCGAGACGGGGCGCTCTGGCGGTACTTTACGGTAGTAGTAGCTCTACCACTCTATTAGTATATCATAGCATTGGCCGTTTGCTGTGGTTTGGTCATTCATTTCTTGTCATGCCAGGCTGATCTCTTTCGACGTTACTGGCTATGTCCACTGTTTAGAGTTTGATTGGCACAACGTGTGGATGGTGTTCATTCTCTTGCTTGTGTTCCTTGTTGCTATGTGTGTGTTGCTGGTGTTGCTGGTGTTGATGTAGTTCACCTGGCAGTGAGAAGGTGCTGGACTATGTTGACATGCTGGATACTGTCGAGTTCATCAATGACCATGATACGCAGCTACTCACCCTGCTGGTATGTTGTATTTGTGTGTGTGTGTGTGTGTGTGTGTGTGTGTGTGTGCGTGCGTGCGTGTGTGCGTGCGTGCGTGTGTGTGTCGATGATGCTGCAACTAGTCCCAGTGAGTGAGACTTGACCCAGGGTCAGGGTGCGGTCATTTGAAGCAGAGTGGGGAGAGGTGGCAGTATACTCATCAACCCTGAGCAGTCCGGTAAAGGCTGTCATGATGGCGGCCCAGAGCATGCACTTGTCCGATTCGCAGTTGCGGGAGCGCTGGATCACGGTCAAGAGCTGTTGCAAGTCTGATTGGGTGATAGCCCGGCGCTGATATTGTGTCGGTGCTGCTTGCTGGCGGTGTTGCCCTTGCTGACACTCTGCTCCCTTCGGGGCTGCTGTAACTCTATCGTGCCGAGTTATATGTGACGGCCCACCATGGCAGAAGAGGTAATACCTCACAGCTGATAAATAGACTCTGATGGTTCCGCTAGATTTGCGACAGGATACGCAGTGGGCGATGAATGCCAGCAGGTCATCTACCGATGGCGTACTTGGCTGGCATCCCAGTTGTGCACATGGCTTTCAGATATGCCCTTGTCCTTGGCAGGTATGTGCGGGCAGAACTTGGGGCTACTGAGTTCTCAATCAGGTCACGGGCCTTGATCAGTAGCGGCTGATCAACGGATTTCAACGGATTTTTTTCGGACAACTCCAAAGAATTTTTCTCAGGAGGTGCCTTTGGGCAAGTCAATCAGACAACAATGGCGGATGTTTGAGAGTGAGCTAGCTCTTCTCTTGCAGAGATGAGCTCCTTGACGAATAATAAAAATAAAAGATTGTGTGAGAAGACAGTGGCAGAGAACAGTGCTCAGGGTGCTCGCTGGTGACTGCGGCGGTCATTCAGGATGATGATGATGCGGTGGTTTTCTTGTTGGGACCCAGCGCTGGTCAGACATTCATGTCGAAAGCGGCAGGAAGAGACGTTACTGTGCCCTGCGTTAAACTTCTTACAGACTGGGAAACGTGTATGCCCACTGGCAAGCCTGGCGGGCAGCCCTTTTGCCGTGCAAGCGGAAGCATGGTGACCTGATTTCTTGCACTTGGTGCAAGTGGTCACGGCCTGGCCCGTGAGACAGACAGTGTGAAGGTCCGGCTGGACGATGTCTAGTTGGCGCGACACATCAGTAGCCACAGCGCGTCGAACGCGAACGTCGTACTTGAGTACCGCTTGAGAGTGAAATTTGGTGCTGGCCTCCAGGATGTGATGCTGGTATATCAGCAGTTTGTTGAGGCAGTCCATGCGTTGCATGATGTCAATGATGGACAACACTGTCCACGCTTCGGCCCAGGCTACTATCAACTCGATTTTACGCTTTTCCTGCCCAGCTTGGGCCAGCACTACTGTCCCATCCGAGTCGTCTTCAAGCCTGAAATGTGTGGCTGAGGGTTCAGCGGGCTCTGCTGAGGGGCGCAGGAGGAGTGCTAAATCTACGTACTCCCCTCGCAGCACTTTCTCCACCACTCTCTCGCCCACATGTGCAACACAAGGGGAACTTACACGGGCTGTGCGAGCGTGCGGTGAATGTGCATGTACAGGTACGGCAAAGTCAAGCCTACCTGCAGAGTTCAAATCTTGAGCACTGGCGGCCTCAGCATCCGGCTCACCAGAGACGTCCCCGGAAATGGCCTGTCGGATGGAGGAGCGAATTAGCTTGCAGATCTCCTGTTGCTGCTGGAAGAAACTGAGTTCCTTTGATACACACTTGTGAATAAGACAACTTCTAGATCTACCAGCATTAACAAAAAGTACCAAACTACAGTGCTGCTCAATGAAATCCAGTCACGTCACTCAAGTGTGCGCCTTGCACCATTTCACAACCCAGTGTTTGCAGGTCTAGGGCTACGCAATGCCCGGCGTGTACTTGAGTGACACGACTGACTGGATTTCATTGATCAGTACTGTAGTATGTACTTGATGAAATAGCAGACCCTCACGGCGCATCGATGATTTCAAACAGGAGTGTCTAGTCTGCTTAGAATCTGGAAATGGCAGGACTGCAGCTGCACTGTTGCCTCCTCCCTCCCTCCCCCCCCCCCCCCCCCCCCCCCCCCGGGACTGGAGCAGGTAGCTTTGGAGCGAACCCCGCAACATTTATTTCACGTTCCAGTCACCTCGTACATTGTCTTCCTATATGCCAGGACTCTTTGCTTCTCCCATGCAATGCACTTGCATGCGCACATGTGTGTGTGTGTGTGTGTGTGTGTGTGTGTGTGTGTGTGTGTGTGTGTGTGTGTGTGTGCGCGCGCGCATGCGTGTGAAATAGGCTTCAAAGATCAAAACGTAAGGGGCACCGCTGTGCAACTGAATATACAGCTGTGCGTTGTGTTTGTCTGTATGTGCTTGTACGAATAATCTTACTCGTTACTTGCAGATGCCGCTATACATTCAGACTTTCCTACCACTGAGGCTTGTTCAGTGGCATCCGCCCACCGTAGAATCATGCCGCTTCTTCATGTTTCTCCTGGCGTTGCCTATTTATGATGAGGACGTCTTCACGCCGAACTTTATCGAGGAGTTCTTCTTGAAGTTCTGCCATTGTTTCTCACGGACGAATCTGATTCAACGCCAGGCAATGGGTAGGTGCTTGCTGTAGAGCCTGTCATAGTGGGGACAGTTCACGTGTTACAGACATGTTCACAGTGTTACACGTTTTCCGCTGAATGATAACCGTGTGGTAAAGTCACTTCCCCGTGAAGGACAGACATGCCTGGCCTTTAGGGGTTTTCCCGTATCTGACAACTTGTCCTGCACGATATGAATGTTGAGATTAGTCTGTTCATGAGAGAGGAAAAACACACACACACACGCACACGCACACACACACACACACACACACACACACACACACACACACACGGGCTGAACACACACACACATACACGCATACACATGTGCGTGCACTTTCACATACACAAGCACGGGCAATATATCGCTTAACCTGCTTTCAAGTGCATAATATAGGTTTGGTCCCATTTTAGTGCTTTCTTGACTGGACAATGACCTACTACTAGTATCTACTGTACACTGTACACTGTTTGTGTTTTCTTTAGCATCATGGTTCAATGCTGACCTGGACCACTTTAGAAAGGCAGTCGAGGTAGGTGCACTTCACCGCTGCTCTTTATGGTTTAGCCAGTGACTAGTGCAGAATGTCATCCCAGCTGACTGGCGTGTGTACCCTATCGTTTCACAAACTCAAGCATACATTATTCCTTCCTATCAGCGTGTTGTTCCTTCTAGATGAATCAGATAGCTATGCTCTGCAATCTTTTTTTCTTGTCCCTGTCATGTCGACTGCTGAGCAGCTGAATGTCTCTGTGAGAAACATCTGTCCTATCAAGACCTACACATGGGTTGTTGTTACCTGTAATTAATAGTAATTATTGTGCTATGCCTTACAGTCCATTCATCGGAAACTGTCCCGCTGGCTTTTGAAAGTCGGATTTGGGCCGAATTGAGGATCAAAAACCCACTTTAAATCTCAAAAATCTGGGTTTTGGATCTGTTTCTCCATACAGTTTGCCATGGCATACCTGTCCTAATTTTGTAAAACCTGGGTGAATTTCTTTTTCCCTGTTCTTGGACTTTTCTGGCCTCAAATGTGGCAAGGAGTGCACGGGTCACACAAAGCAGGATGTACTGTTGTTTCACGATATCTACAACTATGTGAGAGAGACACCAAAAAGTTAGGGTGCCAGTTTCCAATGAATGGTCTGTAGTCAATGCTGCACTGCCAGCACTGCTAACCTGCCAGATATTTACATATAATTATCCGTATGTACTCAATCTCCGAACAGATAGCTGTTTCGACCTTGTTAGGTCTCATCAGCGGAGCTCAGAGTGACTTTGGCCAAACTGTATGTTAATACTTCAAGTAAATGCTTGTTGTTCACTCTACTTCAGTGCGACCAGTTTGACGAGTCACTCTACAAAAAGTTGTAAGCTCCGCTGATGAGAAAGTTCGAAACCACTAGCTGTCCAGAGATTGAGTATATCCGTATGTAATGTATCTCCACTCTCATGTCTGAACAGACGGCGAGGTGACACAAGTTTAAGAATGGCAATAAACAGAATCAGCTGAATTTGTTCGTGACATCTCAATAAAGCCTTCGTAACATGACACTTCAGCATGTCTTTCATTTAGTAAAATAGGGATGGCACTACCACCAACTGAAGAAAGCTTTCCGTCGTTTGTGAGATGTTGCACTTTTATTTGATTACTGGTATGTGGTTGTGTGATTGTGCAGTATTTGATTACTGGTATGTGGTTGTGTGATTGTATGATTGTGTGATTGTGTGATTGTGCAGTTGTGTCGGAGATGTGCTCGTGAGGCTTTGGCACTTGCCTTCAGCCAAGTGGTAGGTTTAATTGGGTTGATTTAATGAACGCGCTCAATTCTTTTCAAGTGTCTTCTGCTTTGAGTCAAGCTGCTTTTCAATGAAGTGAGAAATCATGTACTGTGTTCCCTGCGCAGTCAGCAGCACCTGCTGGCCTGACACGCATCATCCCATGCTGATACGAGTATCGTAAAGTACCGTTGATCCCCCTGTGGACGGAAATTAGAGAGAGCGCGGATCAACGGTACTTAACGTACATATTAAACAGAGTGAATGTCATTAATGTATGATGTGTATTTGATGATTGTGTAATAGCTACCACAACATCCTAGCTGCTGTGGTACCTGCAGTACTTGTCACTGCTTAGTTCACATCCAAGTCGGCTAGCTTGCCAGGCATCTTTTGCCCTCAATGGTATGTGTCAGTTGTCATTTAGTCTCCAGTTACTGTTGTGTAGCGTGCACCCTTGCCGCTAAGCCCTGCATTTACCACATTGGTATAGTCAGGCATGGTGATGGCCTGGCACAAGCAAAACATGGTGATGGCCTGGCACAAGCAAAACATGGTGATGGCCTGGCACAAGCAAAACATGGTGATGGCCTGGCACAAGCAAAACATGGTGATGGCCTGGCACAAGCAAAACATGGTGATGGCCTGGCACAAGCAAAACATGGTGATGGCCTGGCACAAGCAAAACTCCCTACAAAAAGCTGGCTGTGTTCCTAAGCGGAATTGGCGGTGTGACGCGGATGTTCAAACTTTACTTTTTAGAATATTGTTGGCTGGCAAGCACTGTGAAACTTGCAACAAACGAATCACTTGGTTCGTTCTGTTCCTTTTATTATGTATATGTGTGTGTGTGTGTGTGCTTGTATGTGCGTGTGGACCATGTGCAGATTCAATTTCACCTGCTGAAGTCAGTCCTGATTCTCATGGACTTCTTGTACCAGGTCAGTACATCTACCTCTGATTACTACCTTGCTGTTTTAGAAGTACATACGCACCGACGCCCCTCTCATGTCTGGTACATGAGTCCCATTAGTGCTGTGCACATATCACTTCTGCGTCGCGATGAGCAGGAACGATTCGATTGAGAGTTTTCGTCAAAACTTTGCATCGCTGGTTGTCACAGTTCCATTGCAGGCCTCATCGCACTATGTTTAGCCAAGATCAACTTCTACGATGCATGACGGATGACGTGCATCACTTTCTACACGGTATACCCACATGACTTAGAGCTCCGGCTGGCGTACAGTTTTGAACTGTGTGGACCCTGCAGGATTTCGTTGCAATGTGCCATGCACCGTGCATTGCATTTTGTGAGAGACGCGTCTCGCAACGCGAAAGAGAGTTACAGAAAGGCTCAGACCAGGCAGTGATTGCCAGCTATTTTGGATTATAACTATGAAGAATGTTCTAGGAAAAATGTTTGCTCCCCACATCAGAGATCGCGCTTTCCGCCGACTGACTTGACACTTGACTGGCTCATGACTGCCGCCCAGAGCACACAAGAAGTGCATCGAAACTCCACTCAGCAAACCTGCAAGAAAAAAAGCACCACTTCCTGCTCAATACACATTGTCTCGGGGAATTAACCCCACATCAGTTGTGCTTGAGCAGGCTGAGGAAGATTGTGTCTGAAGAGTAGGGGTGAAACAATTATACCGAATATTCGAGTACTCGCTCGGATTTTTTTCAAAAATAATCGTACTCGGAATAAATCAGAGTGCTCGTTCATACATGCTACATGCATTTACCACAGAAATCTACAGTTTCAGAGCAGCAGTCAGTAGATATTGATGTGCAGACTGTCGAGCCTTTGTCCACGAGTAGAGAGAGAGCTCAAATGACCCACCAACCAGTATACCTGAGAAAAATGACTGCCGATCGGTTCAACCAAGGTTTTATCACGTGATTTAATGGCCCTTGGTGTGCAATTTTTAGGAGATGAAGAATATTCGAATATTCGATCGGAGAAAATCAGAGTACTCAAACTCGGGATTTCAGTGTCAACTTTCACCCCTACTGAAGAGCACCACTTATATAGTGCTCTCCAGGCCAAACCATCACCAGGGATACAAACTTACAAAGACGCTCTGTTTCCAGTGCGACAAACACCTCCTGAACACCAAATAGCAGCATGAGTCAGTGTCGCTCATGGAAAATGTGATGTAGAACGTATCAGCTGTCAAGAGTTACGGAACTAGGCCAAACACGATATGGGGACGGAGATTTTTGAAATACAATTCTCTTTCTCTGGCATCTTTATTTTATTTTGTTTGTGGGGCCGTCCGTAATTACATGTATTAATTTAGAGATGTCTAGCAGGCGTTTCTGGTGGGTGGGTTCGCCTGCAAGGTGTTTCTAAAAAATACATACGGAGTGCATGCATACCATACCACACGTGTACATTGTACATGTACATGATGTAGCACTGCTGCAGTTAGTACAGGTAGTACAGGTAGTACAGGTAGTACAGGTAGGCGTTGAGACGCACACAGTCTACACTGCACTGCACGGGTCAAGGCAGAGTGGCCAGGGAGACAGGGAGACTGTTCGCTATAGGGTCAATTTTGTATGGGTTCAAACAGGGACATGGACAAGGGTTCGCTATATCACGAAATTCGATATGCGAGTTTGTTATAAGTGGAGTCGTCTGTACTGTATGTGTGCATAGTATAGTGGTTATTTGTGAGTGGTATTATCTGCATTTTCGGGGGGCGTTTCTGGGGATGGGTGGGTCAAGAAAGAAACACCTCTTAGACGTCTCTAAGTAAATACATGTATTTACGGACGGCCTCTAAGTTTCATTCGTTAACCACACAGTGTTATGGCTTATTCATGGTGAAATTGCTGTTTCTGCTGCTGCTACTACTGCTGCTGTCGTTGTCCTTGTTGTCCTTGTGACAACCAGGTCAATGTCCTCTGGTTTGAAAGTCTGCCCGTTGAAGCGTTCTACATTGGCGAGCTGACGAAGAGAGTGCATCTTGAGAATCATTACGTTGATTGGGAAAGCAAGGTGAGTGATGGCGGCAATGTTCGCGTTATCAGTGTTCGTCCTCAAGAGGTTTGACTGTAATTATATTGTCACTGCTGGTTCTTCAGTGTTGTTGGACTTGGAATATTTCAGTAGCGTTGTGTATTAATTTGAGGCGTGTCCCCTGGTTTTGTTGTTTGTGAAGATGTCTTTTATGATACTACATGTACATCGTACACGGTACATCAGTGGAACAATTTACGGCTAGTTTGTTTCAATTCTCAACTTCATACTCAGTGCAATCGTCAGGTTGACTGTGTACTACCCTCTGCCTTCACGCCATTCCACCTCTCTTAGTAAACTGGGCACATCCTACTGTGATGCCACATCTTATAAGTACGAGTATGCTTGTGTATAAATACAAGCAAGAGTACATAACCAAGAGTGTGCAACTCCTATCTCGAGCTGTGATGGGTTCACCCAAGGCGGAATTTTTTCATTGCGTCATTCTTTGGCAAAAATAAGATCAAGTGCATATGCTTTCCCACGTTTGTTTTGTAGATACGGTGAGAGTTCATCAGATTCAAGACACATCGATTTGTCGTCCATTGTTCTGTTTTGACTACCGTAGCTGTGATGTACAAATTCTTTGTACTTTGATCTCTGGCTACGCATGATGGCATCAGTGAGCCAAACAGCAGCCAAAGACTGAAGTCATAAAAAATTCCGCAGTGGGCTGGGGGATCGTCGAGTTGCACACTCTTGGTTGTATACTCTTGGTACAAGTGTCCTTGTGTATAAGTACAAGTATGCATGTGAGTTTGACAGTGTGGTCTTTGTAGTTTGTTGGATGTGCTGCGAGGATACAGCAATTAGCTAAATTGTTGTCTTTGTTTTTGTTGCTGCTATTGTTAATGCCATTTTGCTGCTGGTGGAGGCGGCGGCTGCCGTTGGTGTTGCTGCTGGTGTTGCTGCTGGTGTGGCTGCTGGTGTGGCTGCTGGTGTGGCTGCTGGTGTGGCTGATGTTGCCCCTATCATCATATGTGTGTGTGTGTGTATGCGTGCGTGTGTGTGTGTGTGTGTGTATGTGTGTATTGCTGGTGCTGTTGCTGTTTTGCCATCACCTATGCATGGATGTGTATGTACAGCACGACTCATTTCCAATCTGCTTCATGAGCTTCCCGTGTGTGCTGGATGTCGATGCCAAGTCTAAAATTCTTGAACTTGACAACAACAACTTTAGGAAGGTATGCAACAGTTTATACTGTGTGAATGGGGGGGGGGAGGAAGCCATGGGATTCTTGGCCTCAGTATAGGTTCAATTAAAGGGGAAGTATACCCTAAAATCAAATTTTCACCAGTTGTAGTCTTCGGGGTGCTGAGTCGAATGGTCTTGGTCCGAGGAAGCTGAGACGCTCCCTTCCTACTTGAATCCCAATCGAACTCGCGCACTTCCA
>NC_088647.1:12622921-12775421 GCF_964019385.1 Sycon ciliatum
TAAACTACTGTAGAGCCGCCGCCTGTACAGTGACCCGCAGTGGGAGCCGGCTCTGCAAAGAAAGAATGTGTCCGTGTCTCTGTGCTAGACCTCTACCACACACACAGACTGTAGAAGGTAGAGTGTGTTGGTGGTCTGTGATACTGCTAGACATCTACCACTCTGTACGGTTACCGTACTCAAGGCACTAGTGCCCCTGTGGGCACTATTTCTCAAAGTCCAGCAAAGACGGGGCACTATTCAAGAGATGGCACTACTTTTCAAAGCTAGGACAATTACTTCACCGAGCATAAAGACGAAGAAAACAAAGAAGAGCAGATTCTAAACTGGCTGCATGTGTATATGGAAGTGTTGCTGCTGAAATTTAAGAGAAGCATGACTCACGAAGAAACTGAGTAAAGAACTGTGATCTTGATTATGAAACCACCAGTGCATAAAACTGGCCCGAAAATATAGATTTATATAAACTGTTTTATTTTTCAAGTAATTGTAGCCAAGAGGCTGTTTTGCATGATGGTGTATGATTTTGTCAGCAAGGCTCTCCGAGACAGGGGTAGTATATGAGACAGGGGGCACTATTCGATACAGGGGCACTATTCGAGACAGGGTTCTAATCACATGAGTACGGTACTCACTGAGACAAGCAGAGCAAAAGTGGGCTGCAATAGTCTGCACTGTAAAGTGTTTTGTGAAAGAATTCTCTAGCAGGAAATGGAAACTATCACGAAAAATTCCGCTGTTTGACTACTGTCTGCATGCCTATCTTTATCCTGTGTTTACTTGTCTTTGTGTATGTGTTTTGTGTGTGTGTGTGTGTGTGTGTGTGTGTGTGTGTGTGTGTGTGTGTGTGTGTGTGTGTGTGTGTGTGTGTGTGTGTGTGTGTGTGTGTGTGTGTGTGTGTGTGTGTGTGTGCGCGCGCGCGCGTGTGTGCATGTGTGTGTATATGTGTGCGGGTGTGCGCGCGTGTGTGCGCGCGCCTGCATCCATGCATTCCGTGACTGCAGGCCGACTGCCAAGATGATCTGGATAACTTCAACTTGGTTGGCATGATGTGCGGACTGGCAATCTACAACAATGTGATCATTGATGTGCCCTTCCCAATGGTACTCTATCACAAACTCATGACCACGTAAGGAAAATTCCTTTTTTCTCATCCTGCGTCAGTAACAGTAAAATATTGCCACAGAGCTTTCGGCCATACTACATCCTCTACCCGTCGTCACCAAGCACTCTTAACCGAACCAATGCACAAAGCATTAAAAAAAACAGCAGAGCAAGGACACTTCCGTTGACAGATAATTTGTACGCCTCTAGTCAGCTGTTTTGCAGACGGGTGGAGGACGTCTTCAGTAACATTGACTAAAAACAATAAGAGATTACAGGACTGTTGACGATAAGAGAGAAGTCAACATTGTGCATATACATGCATGGTGAAAAGATGGCATCCCTACCCTTGCCTTTCCCCTACCCTTGCCTTTCCCCTACCCTTGCCTTTCCCCTACCCTTGCCTTTCCCCTACCCTTGCCTTTCCCCTGCCCTTGCCTTTCCCCTACCCTTGCCTTTCCCCTACCCTTGCCTTTCCCCTACCCTTGCCTTTCCCCTACCCTTGCCTTTCCCCTACCCTTGCCTTTCCCCTACCCTTGCCTTCCCCTACCCTTGCCTTTCCCCTACCCTTGCCTTTCCCCTACCCTTGCCTTTCCCCTAGCCTTGCCTTTCCCCTACCCTTGCCTTTCCCCTACCCTTGCCTTTCAAGACACTGCAATAAAGACACCGTTGTCCTGCTAGTTTTGAAATTGCAAGTACAGTCAGACCAAGCTTATCCGGTCCTCGCTTATCCGGATCCCTCGCCATCCGGAAGAAAATCGTTGGTTACCGATTTACAGCATATGCCATGCATACATACAGTATGTGTGTTCAATTATCCGGTTCCCTCGCCTATCCGGATATTTTTGTGGGAAACGGCTGTGCGCGGTTAAACGAGGTCTGACTGCACTGGGGGTTGGCATGTCTGCATTGACCATCAGAGACTCTACATCACTGGGGCCTACTGAACAGTTACCGGGTATGACTTATCCTTGAGAGCTGACACATGTCTTCAAGACTGTTGTAAAATCTGTGTTGAGCAAACTTCCAATACACTTTAGTCTTACTTCATCTCGCTGCTTCACTGTCAACAGCCAGGGACGACCAGAGAGCAGAAGGGTACTGCCAGCTGTTCTCCAGTTATGATGTTCTAAGCACGGTGTGTCCTGAATGCAGTCTTTCTTTCTGTGTTGTGTTACTGGGCTTAATGATGGATGGCGTACATGTATCACTGGTCAATGCATTGTGATGATGGCGGTGGCGATTGTGTGATGTGTACATGTGCGTGCGTACGCGTGTGTGCATGCGTGTGCGTGCTTGTGTGCGTGAGTGCGTGCGTGTGTGTGTGTGTGTGTGTGTGTGTGTGTGTGTGTGTGTGTGTGTGTGTGTGTACAGGTACAAAAACTCCGCTGCTTACCAAGAGGCACGATCCCGCTCCAAAGCAGGTCCGAAACAAATGTAAGTTGGGTAGGTTGATTCCGTGGCTGAATTTTGCCCAGTGGGGATGGTTATTGGTTTCACAGGCATGGAGCGGAGAGTTCAGAAGAGAAAGGCCTCCATGCAAGACAGTGCCCTCTGCTATTTTCTCATGGTTAGCAAGTGATTAACTTAATTAAACACATCTACAGATCACCTCTCTTCATGTGGCCATCTACAAGTACTGTTAATGTTACTGCTAACTGTGTTCTGTGTAGACTGTACATGATTATGTGAGTGTGTGCGTGTGTGCGTGCGTGTGTGCTTGTGTGCTGCTACATTCCTCCTCTGCATGTATGTTGATCAACTAGTGAGCTGTCAAGAACTACGGAGTAAGTAGATTATTTGTACTGCAAGTAGCTGTACTCTATATCACACTATTGCCATTTCTCTCTGGCCTAGTCTAGGACATGAGATAATGACGTCAGAAGTAAAACAAAATTATCAACAAAATGACGACTTCTGGATCCACTCTGCCCATAGTGCAAAGTACATGATGTGGTGGGTAGGCACTTGTGTCGCACACGGGTGTAAATTTGTCTGTATCAGGAGTGGATCCCTGCCGAGGAGGGCTCAGTCCAGCTACAACTGGTGGCGGATGTGTCACCCTGCTGTGATGGGAAACCACCCAAGCATGTATGGACCTATGCGAAAACTGGATCCAAACGGATCCGAAAGTCAGCGTTGTCGTGACTCCGGGCTGGCTGTGCTGTAGCACTTTCAAACCCTATTGTCTAGATTGCAGCTAGTGCTCACTGCTTGACAGCAGGAGGACATGTTCTGATGCTGCCTTCTAGGAGTGCCATATATGCAGCATGATCCTGTATTTGGCGGGAAGTACTGCCGACATTTCGCAGTGTACTCTACAGGCTGTCTGGCCAAGTCATGTGTCTGACTTCAAAGTACATGTGTAGTTGTGTACATGTACGTCACATGTAACCCTGCCCTAATACAGTGGTGTGGTGGTGATTGAAATCCAGCCTCATGGGTATGTGCCTGTCATGTGTCTTCGCTGCCTTTTGTGTGTCATTGATGATGCTTGACAGAATCGCATGTTATACCCAGAGTGCAGATTTCCGTATGTTTGCCAGCCTGGAGCCACAAGTAGCCAGGTAAGACATAGTGATAGCTGTTCAGTCTTGCCACTGCCTGTATGTACCTGTAGTTATGCCTAGGTTAGCCGTAGCAGACTTCAAACGTGTGCGCTGCCAATGGCAGACTGCAAGATCCGTTTGGATGTCAGTGTCGGACTTGTGCGGCAATGGATTCTTGCTAAAGGCGGAGGATCAATCATACACTTTCCCTGGTTGTATTTGTGGGGTTGGGTTTGTGTGCTGTGCAGCAAAATATATTCTTCTGTGTATGGCAGTGCTGGACAGGGTGTTGCCTTGCAGTTACGGTGGGCAGTGCACAGTGACCAGTCCACAGGGGGCAGTGCACAATGGGCAGGGAGCAGTCCACAGTGAGCAGTCCACAGTGAGCAGTGCAGTGAGCAGTGGGCAGGGACCAGTGAGCAGTGAGCAGTCCACAGTGAGCAGTGGGCAGGGACCAGTGAGCAGTGAGCAGTCCACAGTGAGCAGTCCACAGTGAGCAGTGGGCAGTGGGCAGTGCACAGTGGGCAGTGAGCAATGAGCAGTGGGCAGTACCCATACTTGTCTTTTCTATTCTGTTGTGCTTTACAGGCGCTTTCGCAATATGCTATCATCGTCAGATGATGTGTCTGAGCTCGAGATCTTTTTTGAGGTAAGGTACCCCGTGGCATCTACATTATGAATTCATGGCTTTCTCTCGGTGTGTCCATCACCGCGGTAGAGTATGTAGCACTGCCCATCACAACACAGCTCCATAGCCAAGACCATGCGACTGTGCATATGGGTCAGTGCGCGGCACACTGCCCTCATGACGTAGTCTGCCTGCATCATGCCCTGCGATCATGCACTCAAACCCACGATCTCTCATGTCAGCACATCCGTTTTGTTTGATTCTTTTCAGCACCTGCACGATCTCCAAGTCCTAGATGCATAAACTCCAGTCCCCTAGGAAAGTTAGTTTCAAGCCACAAGGAATGTGTGGTGTTTGGTTTTCCATAGTGAGCGGATGTAGCGGCATGATGCAATGAAATGGCTACTGCAAAAGTGGAAAGTTTTGGTGGGAACTTGTTTTCGGTATCAGATGCTAGCATCTACATGATATAATTCACTGAATAGTACTAAAGCGTAATTATCTCTTAATTTGCTGGCCGAAAATCCTATATATAGGATTTGAAAATGTTTGCCTTTTATGCCGTTGTTATTGGTCATAACGACCAATAATAACGACATAATGGTTTTCATGGAAGTTGTAAATATGTTTGAGGCATGAATGTTTACATTTTAGATTCATAGGGCGATAATATTTCTGATGAATACCCATTTTTAGCAATAATTGGAAATTTGAGCATAATTGTTCAGCTGCTGTCATGGAAAGGACTGAAGCAGTGAATGTGCAGAAGAACATTGCAGGTGTGGCACGGGGTGGTTTCATGACGACATATCGCACATGCCGTCATGAAACTACCAGTTTTAAGGATAAAACAAAGTCCAATAAAATCTCAAATCCTATATATAGGATTCGAAAAATAGGGCACAGGCCTTAGTAATATTGGGCAAGGAGATGAGCCTGAGATGTTAGTGTTTGAAAAAATTATCTTATTCAACTCTCGATATCTACTAAGACCTAGCAAGGAAAAATTGGTCACATACTTTTTGCTATTCTCATGCCACACCCATTTTGAGTTGAAAAATATGACCAAAATCCTATATATAGGATTTAGCAAATTAAGAGATAAAGAAGTAGATTGAATGTATGAGATGCCACACCGACACCATATTCTTACCTACTGCTGTGTTATTGCAACAGCACTTAGGATAAATACCCATGCGCATTCTCTCAGCCCAACACAACCATCACACTCGTGGTAGAAACTACAAACTATACTTGATGAAGACAGAAGGAGAAGTGGAGAACACAGGGAACAGAGTAGGCATGTAAACAGCACAGGCACGCAACAGTTACCGCTGGTGCATACGAGGTGCATGTGTGTACGCGAAGGTGTGAAATAGGTAGCGGGGTCAAATTACATATGGATGCACAATGCCAAATGTATAGGCACAGGTAGGTGACTGTACACCTGCAACTGCCAAACTTTGGTTCCACCTGAATGTTCTACTTGCACAGACACTGTATGGTCAGGGTGTATGTATTGCAGGGTGTATTGCAGGGTGTATGTATTGCAGGGTGTATTGCAGGGTGTATTGCAGGGTGTATTGCAGGGTGTATTGCAGGGTGTATTGCAGGGTGTATTGCAGGGTGTATTGCAGGGTGTTTTGCAGGGTGTTGGGACTGTTGACTGACCACCTCAGTGTGCATTCTGGGCATTGTTTGCATTGTTTGCATTGTTTGCATTGCAGAAAACAGAAATACAATTCGACATGCCCAAGGTCTTTGAGTTGAAGCCAGGCGGGTCCGGTATCCGCGTTGACAATGAAAACCGGTTAGTTCTCTGTTCTGTGACAACTTGATGTGCACAGTGTTGTACAAGTACAGTGCTGGCAACTGAAATCCGACCCCCTGAGCGGTGCGCTCACATCGCAAAGAATGTGAACCCACCGCTCAGGGGGTCGGATTTCAGTTGCCAGCACTGTAGTACTAGTACTACTAGTACTAGTGGTCTGGGTGGGAACTTCAATGTCAGATAGCGTAGTGCTGTCAGGGTTTGCGCTGTGTGTTGGAAACTGTTGGCAGGTTGAGCATTCCGGCAAGGTATGCTCGGACCTGGTCATATTCTGGCTTTGAGAAAACAAGAATGAGGTTCTGTACTCAAATTCTTTCTTGACTTGCATTATCAGTTTCCAACCGTATTCAAACAGTGCTCATGCATTGTTCAAATCAGTTCTCGGATAGTGCTCAAGCATTGTTCAAATCAGTGCTCGGATAGTGCTCAAGCAGTGGAGTAACATGTGTGAATATAAATTGGAGGATCCTCGTAGAACTCCAATTGGAGTTCTACGAGGATCCTCGTGGCATTCAGGAGCACTGTGCATGCCTAGCGTTTGCATGTGAGAACCATTGGGTGGGTGCACAGTGTGACTGGATACTGCGAGGAGGCTCATAGAACTCCAATTGGAGTTCTATGAGCCTCCTCCAATTTATATTTCTACTTCACCTCCTCTCCGCATCCAGTCACACTGTGCATGCCGAAGTCATGCACAGCAAGGAAGTTCTTACGTGAGACTTCAAAGCAGTGAATGTTTGCCATCCCAGGGCCAACCGTCTTCTAGTTGTATGATTACATCAGCCACAGGTGTGAAAGCTTTCACACTCGCTTTCACACTCGCTCAATACGTCACGCTATCGGATAAGAATGGTGAAATTACATTGTAATTTGTTTGAGGAGAGCATTAGCTACATCACACGTTAGTAAATTAGTCTCCTGCCAGCTGTAATGTCGGCTGAATGATTTGAGGCCAGCCCAGTCTCCGGCTTTCAGCACTGCCTCCAGTGACGCTTGGTGAGCCCGAGCAGCAGAGACACTTGCTCCGCGAACACTGTGAACACCAAAGACTTTGACATCAATGCTGGACTCTGTCATCACCGACCTGACCCACCGGGCTACGGTGTAGATAGAGACTGGTTTGTGCGGAGTTGTATGGCTGATCAGGAGTTGACGCTTGCCTGGTAGTCGAAGAGACTCCGTAGCGCTCTGATAGATCTTGAGCAGAGCAGCAGATTGCAGAGGATAGCAGTAGCAGTAGATTGCAGAGGATCGTCTTCAGAGAGTGGTGGTAGTGTGGTAAGAGGCGATTTACACGACGGCAGTGCGTACCGCCGGGAAGTGAAGCACGTGATCCCGAGACGTGGGGGAAAAACCTCAGGAGTTACTGGGTCTTGGACTGATGCTTGTGGAACTTCCTTGTAGCCCTGTTAGTATGGCTAGTCCTTGTTTGGTGCAGTCTAGCCCTCCCGTTTAAAGACGGGTGTGTGTGGTAAGCATTCTGCTTAGAACCGTAAGATGAACGGTGATCAGCCGTGTTGTACGGATGAAACCGTGAGTCACCGGGTGTGCTAGACACGCTCTTTGACACCAGTTCATTGATCTCCTTGACGGAGTCCTGTATGTTGTCGCCAAACAACTGGTTTGTGACAGGAACACACACCACACAAGGACCTGTGTTTCCTGTTGATGACTGGGCACATTACCTCCCGGCGTCGCTGTGAGAGTTCAAACACAGGATTTCCGAGCAGCGCTATAGCTGACGATATGTTTCTGCTGGCTCCTTCCAGCGCATCAGCTGATGGGTTAGGCTGCATCAAGGTCTCTTTCTATGCTACAACGCCCGCCCAACCCTTCACCACCAGATTCTGTGAGGCCTGCATGTGGACGTCGAGTGGCTTTCGTCCACTTGTCCAGCTCTTTCCTAATCCCCTCGTTCACTTGGGACACCACAATGGTTGAACAGTTGGCGGGTCGAGGACAGCGGCATTTCATGTCCGTGAGATGTTCTTTGTCAATCCGCTTGGAACAACATTGAGTAACATACTCTGCCAGCTTTGGCACTACATGAGCGCTAGGCTCTGCATCTCCTACGAAGGAGACCTGTTCCAAATCTCCGGCTTCGGCTTGGCTTTCAGTGTGTAAGACAGCTGACGGTAGGTCCTCGTCATCCACGTCCATCAACTTCTGTCCGAAGTCATCGGACTAAGGAGCAGTGGTGTGCTGAACATCTTGAGTATCGATAGAAATAATGTGTACGCACTCACACCACGACACCAGAGGAACAATACGTATGGATTTTAACGTCGTTTTCATGTGACGTTAAAATCCGTATTTATTGTTCCTCTGGTGTCGTGGTATGAGTGCGTACACAGTATTTCGATCGACTATAGGATTTTTGTCTCCTCGCCGACTTATCTTGAGTATCTTTCATCAATAATACCGTAGTGGAAGAGAGTTAATGGGATATTGAGGAGACATCCGATTTCAACGCCGTGACCGAAGTCTCTAACTTGTTGAACTGTTCAGCGGAGACAACTCCAAGTCTGCGTCGATATCGGCAACATCCGTGGCTATTACTACGAAACTTACTTGCTAGTTAGTAAAAGAAAAATGCTCTTCTTGAAAAGGGAAGATACGAGGTAGTTCTGCTGATCTGCGACCAGCACAAAGAAGGAAAAAACTGAGTTGGGCAACCAGGGGAATTTTTTTCTTTTGAAAATGCTTTAACCCTTTTGCATCCGTCTAGCCAAAAACCAACGACTATCCTTTGTCATATCCTTTATCATATCTGACATGCTTCAAACAAAAGTTATACTGTAAGTCAACAAATATTCGGCGCATATTTATTTTCGGCTATTTTCGGTCTGATCATATTTGGCCGAAAATTTGTTGCAGCCGAAATTTTGTTTTGCAAGGTCCAGTGTGACAGTGTATACAGGCAGCAGCAGTACAGGCCCAAAATCTGTTGCAGCCGAAATGAGTTTTAGCCCTGGGGCCGAAATTTGAATGGGCCGAAAATTTGTCGACTTACAGTAAGCTTCTGAACTTATCTATTTTTGCAACGCGTATGTTGTAGCTTTGGAAATGAGTACTGTAGAGGCAGAAAATTTCGTCGGTCAATAATTTCGTCCAACTCCAAAGAAAAGGAGTTCGTCCGGTTGAAAATTTCGTCCATAGATCATAAGAGTGTATAGAAACGCTGGACAAATCGATATTAGTCCTACATTTAATTTAGTCCAAAAGCTCGTTGGACGAAAACGACGAAATTAAATTCCAGACGAATATTTCTGCTTATACAGTATACTATCATCCTAGAACTTGACATCAAGGCTTCCCAAATGTACACGAACAATAATAATTATAATGTCAGCTTACAAGTGCACATTTGAGACTATGAATACCCTCATAAGGATTAGCCGTTTGTCGCTTTGAAAATATGAATTGAAGATGGATTTTCACTTCTCTTACAAAAATCAAGACTAGCTTCTGGTGCTAGAGTGCTCTTCAGAGCTCAAGGTTTTCAAAACGCCTAAGATCTCCCTAATTCGCCGAAGGGAAACCAAAGTTATCAAATTGGGACACGATCTGTTGCTCTGACTGTGAACTGGCCGGGTTTGGTGGATGCAAAAGGATTAAAAAAATTGCGGATCTGTGACTATTGCGTGCCGAATATCTCAAGTAGGAACTAGGAAGAACGTACTTTTAAATGTGTGACTGGATGCGGAGAGGAGGTGAAGAAAAATGTTATGTATGACAAAGAATACTTGATTGGCTACAAAGGTGACCTTTTTTGCTGTTGCTGCTATGTCGTTATCATTCCCAAAATTCTAGAGAGGAGTATGTACGTCTCTATGTTGAATATGTTCTGCACGAGTCCATCAAGAAGCAGTACGAAAGTTTCGCTAAAGGTTTCTTTGCCGTGTGTGAAAGCAGAACTTTGGTGAGTGTCAACCTGACTAGAATACGGTAACTATCTGTGTGCAGTCTGCAGCAGAATAGTGCGTGCCATCTGCAGCAGAATAGTGCATGCTGTCTGTAGCAGACTATTGTGTGCCATCTGTAGCAGAGTAGTGCATGCTGTCTGTAGCAGAGTAGTGCATGCTGTCTGTAGCAGAATAGTGTGTGCTGTCTGCAGCAGAGTAGTGTGTGCTGTCTGTAGCAGAGTAGTGCATGCTGTCTGCGACTGCTACCCTTTAGTATGCTGGTTTCAGTGTGTTCACTTCTTGTTTGCTTTTGGGAAAGGATGTTGTACATATACATGTGCTTCTTTTCTTTCTTTTTTTAATGTACTTGTGCAGTTGTTCAGTCATGTAGTATAGCACTGAGTGTGCTAGAGATGATGCATGGAACCTAATGAGCAGTAGTGTGTGTAGTTCTGTTGTTCTGTAGCATGTCCAAAGATTATCCTGGTCATGTCATGACTGTGAAATCTAAATGCATAGACTAATGCCTACGTTCAAGTGAACAGTTTGCCTCTTGTTCTTGTTGTTTGGTTTTATTTGCATGCTGTAGAGCTTGATGCATCCTACTGAGCTGCAAGCTCTTGTAACTGGCGACCAAGTGCAAGACTTCAGTCGACTGCCCGAGGTACAGTACAGTACAGTGCAGTGTATTACTGTATTATCCGGCACCGAAGAATAGACCGCCAAAGGAAAGACCACTGAAGAACGAAAAGGCTAGAATTTTGCCAAGCGTAGCAAACCGATATATGTGCAGTGGCTCAACTGCACATAGCCTGCAGTACATGAAAATAAGAACATCCTGTATTTTAGGCTACAGCGCTGGTCCCTTGTTCTTCAGCACCCAACGGTACTATGGAATAGAGTGCACTTGAGTGCAGTACGGTACGGTACAGTACAGTGCAGTACGGTACGATACGGTACAGTACAGTGCAGTGAAGAACGGTAAGAACGGTGCTGTGCAGTGTGGGACAGTACGGTACAGTGAAGTACGGTACAGTGAAGTACGGTGCAGTGAAGTACGGTGCAGTGAAGTACAGTGCAGTACAGTACAGTGCAGTGAAGTACAGTGCAGTACAGTACAGTACATGTTTGACGATGACAGCATGTTACGAGTGAGGAGGACACACTGTGTTCAGAGCAGTACTCCTGACTGCAACCATAAACCGGTTGGCAGAGTACCGGTCTTGCTACCATCTGAACTGTATGGGGTCAAGCTCCTGTTGGGATGCTCTGTTTTCTAGGGGGAGGTGGCACCTTAAAAACAACCAATCGTCAAACATGCTAACCTATCAAGTACGGCACAGTACAGTACAGTACTTTAGTCTTTACTGTGCAGTACGGTGTAGTACGGTGCAGTACGGTGTAGTACGGTGTAGTACGGTGCAGTACGGTGTAGTACGGTGCAGTACCGTACAGATATGTGTGTGTGCTTGGAGTACCCCTGTCTAGGTAGGTGGGGTGGGTGTGTGGATGTGTGGGTGGGGTGGGTGTGTGGATGTGTGGGTGTGCTTGGAGTACCCATGTACCAGGTTTGTTGCAATGAATTTTTTGGTGCCTGTTTGTCATGCATTGCTTGCTTTTCTTACCAGGTGACACAGTATCAGGGCGGATTTTGTGCCAACCATCCAACCGTTAAGATGTTTTGGGAAGTTTTCCTCGCCTTTGACGTTGCCACACAGCAGAAGTTCCTTCGTAAGTTTCTCTCTGTGACAGTGTGATGGCATGTCTGTATTGTAGGTCTCTGTGACAGTGTGATGGCATGTCTCTACTGTAGGTCTCTGTGACAGTGTGATGGCATGTCTGTATTGTAGGTCTCTGTGACAGTGTGATGGCATGTCTCTACTGTAGGTCTCTGTGACAGTGTGATGGCATGTCTCTACTGTAGGTCTCTGTGGCAGTGTGTCTGTGGCACGTCTGTATTGTAGGTCTCTGTGACTGTGTAGGGCATGTCTTTACTGAAGGTCTCATTACCAGTAGAGCCATGCACTAATGAATGTACTTGTGATGCTCAAGAAAGTCCACTTACTACGAAGTAGTACAGTGAATATATAGTAAATGAGGTACTGGATCGACGTTATTCCCGCATCTAATTTATTCTGGGAGCTCCTCGGACGAAAAAAACGAAATTAAATTCCCAAAGACGATTTCTGCATACTGGTATACAGTATTGTGCGAAGCCACAGTGTAATCAGTGTTGTAATCAGTGTTGTAATCAGTGTTGTAATCAGTGTTGTAATCAGTGTTGTAATCAGTGTTGTAATCAGTGTTGTAATCAGTGTTGTAATCAGTGTTGTAATCAGTGTTGTAATCAGTGTTGTAATCAGTGTTGTAATCAGTGTTGTAATCAGTGTTGTAATCAGTGTTGTAATCAGTGTTGTAATCAGTGTTGTAATCAGTGTTGTAATCAGTGTTGTAATCAGTGTTGTAATCAGTGTTGTAATCAGTGTTGTAATCAGTGTTGTAATCAGTGTTGTAATCAGTGTTGTAATCAGTGTTGTAATCAGTGTTGTAATCAGTGTTGTAATCAGTGTTGTAATCAGTGTTGTAATCAGTGTTGTAATCAGTGTTGTAATCAGTGTTGTAATCAGTGTTGTAATCAGTGTTGTAATCAGTGTTGTAATCAGTGTTGTAATCAGTGTTGTAATCAGTGTTGTAATCAGTGTTGTAATCAGTGTTGTAATCAGTGTTGTAATCAGTGTTGTAATCAGTGTTGTAATCAGTGTTGTAATCAGTGTTGTAATCAGTGTTGTAATCAGTGTTGTAATCAGTGTTGTAATCAGTGTTGTAATCAGTGTTGTAATCAGTGTTGTAATCAGTGTTGTAATCAGTGTTGTAATCAGTGTTGTAATCAGTGTTGTAATCAGTGTTGTAATCAGTGTTGTAATCAGTGTTGTAATCAGTGTTGTAATCAGTGTTGTAATCAGTGTTGTAATCAGTGTTGTAATCAGTGTTGTAATCAGTGTTGTAATCAGTGTTGTAATCAGTGTTGTAATCAGTGTTGTAATCAGTGTTGTAATCAGTGTTGTAATCAGTGTTGTAATCAGTGTTGTAATCAGTGTTGTAATCAGTGTTGTAATCAGTGTTGTAATCAGTGTTGTAATCACCACAGTGTAATCAGTGTTGTAATCACCACAGTGTAATCAGTGTTGTAATCAGTGTTGTAATCAGTGTTTGCTTGACACAGTGTAATCAGTGTTGTAATCAGTGTTGTAATCAGTGTTGTAATCAGTGTTTGCTTGACACAGTGTAATCAGTGTTGTAATCAGTGTTGTAATCAGTGTTGTAATCAGTGTTTGCTAGGTTGACACTGCTCTTCTACACGCTGTTATGGAGTATGTTTGATAGGTTGACACTGTCTTCTGCTGTGCTTTGCTGCTGTTCTACTTGCAGAGTTCCTGACGGGAAGTGACCGTGTTCCTGTTGGTGGGCTGAGCACACTGCGGGTAAGTTCGTCTGCTACAGGGTTAGAATGTACCCGGTCAAAGTACTTGTACCGTATTATCCATGTATACTGCTATTTATGATATCATGCTGTTGACACTTGACAGGTTTGTGTACATACTCAATCAATTCCAACCTTTGCTTTTGGGTGTCCGTAATGTTCTTGCATACTACAGAATTTTAAATATAGCTGTTCTCACCTTGCGTCACGAGTATGCCATATTTGTGGAAACTGGAAACACACCCCACCTGTACTGACTTCTTCTTGTTGTCTCACATAAACCTGCGACTTACAGCTGGACTTCAACTAACTAATTAATTCATTCATCTGTGTTTTCATACCATGCTTAGGTGGTGATACAGTCTAACAACTCGGGTCAGGATTATCTGCCAGTCGCACATACCTGCTTCAATGTCCTCGATCTGCCTATCTACAAGTCCAAGCAAGTACTTGAGAGTAAGCTGATACAAGCCATGACACTTGCTGAAGGTTTTCATCTCGTTTAACCATAGGTGGTGCCTGTGGTAGGTTAGCACTGCGGACTAGCACCCAATGACCTGTTATCGCTGCTGCTGCCACCGCTGACGCCGCTGCTGTTGCTGCTGGTGTTACTATTCTCATTCTCTCTCTCTCTCTCTCTCTCTCTCTCTCTCTCTCTCTCTCTCTCTCTCTCTCTCTCTCTCTCTCTCTCTCTCTCTCGTTATTTCTCCCTCTCTTTGCTGGCTTGTTTTTTTGCACATCATGGTTTTTGGAAGATTATGTTGCTATTTCCAACACTCTGGTCATATATCTATCATGAAACCTATGCACACTATGCACACTCTGACCATGAAATGATGGCCCGGGTGCTGGTTTAGAGCAGTATCATGTATGTTTTCTTTTGGATCTCTTTGAACACCTCGCAGTGCAGTGGGTCCCACATTCTATAAGTTGTGTAGTTTACAACCTACTAGTATCTCAATTTTTATGAATTTTTATTCAAGTGCTGCTCACCACCCTGGCCATCAGTGACTCTTTTTACTCCGGCTCCGTGTTTGTTGATCAGACATGGATTTTTAGATTTCTTATTACATCAGTGTGAGCACCTCTTGACTATTGCGATCATTGTGACATGGTGTGCTCTCCTGCTCTCTATCACTAGCAAGTCCCTCGTAATCCTTTCCGACTGTGCCACGACAAAAGAGCATAAGACCCACACATGTTTGTCGCCTTTTTTTGTTACTGGCCTGTCCTTGTAGTGTGTTAACGTGTATTTTCAATTTATTCTTCCTTTCGCCTTCTTGTTGTTCTTGTAACAATGGTCCATGCTTGCACAAAGCCTCTCCTCACCATTGCGATTCTTCATTTTCCTTCCTACCATCCCCCTCCCTCTACACACAGAGCCTAGTTTTGCTTTCTATTTTTTAGCCACCTAGCGCCTGCTTTACTCATTGTGTCATGTTTGATCCTGCCTTTTACTATTACCGATATCTTTACATTTTTGAAGAAAAATTGCCTGCGTCCAACTGCGCCGTCTCACCTACATGTACTATGTTACGTATTGTAGTTCTCCATTGTGTATGTGTGTGTGTGTGTGTGTGTGTGTGTGTGTGTGTGTGTGTGTGTGTGTGTGTGTATGTGTGTGTGTGTGTGTGTGTGTGTGTGTGTGTATGTGTGTGTGTGGGTGTGTGTGTGTGTGTGTGTGTGTGTGTGTGTGTGTGTGTGTGTGTGTGTGTGTGTGTGTGTGTGTGTGTGTGTGTGTGGTGTGTGTGTGTGTGTGTGTGTGTGTGTGTGTGTGTGTGTGTGTGTGTGTGTGTGTGTGTGTGTGAGTGTGTGTGTGTGTGCGCGCACACGTGCAGATGTGCTCACGCATGCGTCCATGTCAATTGGAGATCATCTGGTGTGAAGTAGTCCCCCCGTGCTCAGGACCACGTAACCAGCGTGCAATATCATGGGGATGGCGGACAATGATTGGCTTCATTATCCCATGCCCTATGCCATGTATACTACATGTGTATGTATGTAATGTCTGTAGTCCGTATGCCAGTCATGCTCCTATAATATCCAATGCCATGCATGTTCACTTGCGTCAACGTAGGCGTAGGTGACTCTTTTATGGGACTGGTGACGCTCCGCGAGAAGAAGCGTTGTTACTGCAGTTCTGCTGTGATGTTTCCACCTGTTGCTGTGTTGGGTAACTGATATGTACATCTGCTGATACATGTCCGATGATTAGGAAAATTAATATTGTTTGGACAACATGACTTGTACTTATTTGTAGGTCAAGTAACAGTAGTTAGTGTGTCGTCAAATACTGTAACGTTACTGGACTCCCTGGTTTGGCCAGACAGCACACTGCAGTCTGTGCATGCAGAGGTACTGCTTTTTTTTAGTACATGTTTTTTTTTTTTTTTAACTTGGTAAACCGGCCTCTTGTACGGGCAGTTTTAGTACATGTACAATCAAGAGTACATGAAAATGGTTTTCATCAGGGAGTACTAGTATTATTACTCCCTGGTTTTCATGTACTCTTGCCAGTCTGGTACCACAATGACTGTAGTCTGGACCAGGGAGTCGTTAAATAACGACTCCCCGGATCATGGATCAAAAATTAATCTTCATGTGCATGCAACTGGATTCCTCTGGAACGCATGGGCTCGAGGCCAGATAGCCCGCGCGTGATTGGCTGTTGCGATTCGAAGCGGTGGATTTGATTTTTGATTTTCATGTCCCAGCACAGGTTCACAAAGCAGGTGGCTATCGTCTTCGAGTTCAGCAATCTTCGCACACGTTTGGCAAAATGTACTTGAACTGACTTTGCAGGTATCCACCCCTGCTGTTATGAAACTTCCGTGCAAGACATAAATCGTCGCTTGTCGACGGTCCTAAACAACACCTGGCTCACTTCTGGTGTGATCCAGGGCCAGGCCCAACAGACTTATAATCAGTATCCAGTCCATGTTCGTTTGAACGCGAAAATTTGTTCAAGTTGGATAGTGTTCGGTTTGCAAGTTAGCTGTCAACTCTTTACTTGTAGTGTGTCCAAACAGCAGTGGCAATGGCAGCTACCGATCGACCCTTGGAGATCGACCACCACACCATGAATTTGGTTTGTTGCTCTGCGTTGAGCCGAATGCTGGACACAGACTGTGAGGACGCGTTGTCTTTCATTCTGGAGGGCTGCGATGAAGTGGATGGTGGTGCTGTTCAAGACAGCCACGTCAATCATTCGCACAACGTGGTGCGTAACCTGAAGGGAAAGATGAGCACTGGCCTAAAGAAGTCGTTGTCCGCTCTTTCAGGAATGCACCCTAAAAAGCAGAGTACCAGTAAGTGTGACGTCATCAACATTGCAGTTTTTACTTTTTCACCTACCTGCTCCTTTCATCAAAAGCTTCATACCACTCCCAAGTTGGTAGTGTCACTACTGCTTCCTATCATGCTCGAGGAGTTGCTATGTCAGTGATTCTAGCACATTCCTTCTGTCAGTCGAGATATTCATCCCTTAACTGGTATTGTGAAGAGCAGCACCACAAACATACTTGAGTCATACGTTGCTGCAAGTTGCTACAGTCAGCTACTTGAAAATATGGAATCCGTCGCTAAACATTAAAACGTGTCTGGTAATTTCCCTGGCTCTAGGTCACCCGTGTGAACACACCATCCTCCCCCCCCCCCCCCCCCCACACACACACACGCACACATGCATGCATGTGCACAGTTGTGTGGGCACATGTTGCATATGAAATTTTGAACACATATCTGGATGTGCAGAGTCTTACCTCACTCATGCTGACAGCATATTAGGCAGAAAGCCTTGGAGACGTGTCTGTATTACTGTATTGTGTATTGTGTCGCTGAGTTAGAGTTGCACTTTTTATTTTTCAAAAATAGGCCAGAAGTCTGCCCTGTGAATAATACTTATTAAAGGGGAAGTTAAGGCAAAAATTAAAATTTCACCAGTTGTAGTCTTCGGGGTGCTGAGTCGAATGGTCTTGGTCCGAGAAAGCTGAGACGCTCCCTTCCTACTTGAATCCCAATCGAACTCGCGCACTTCCACCGAAACTGGGTGACTGCGCCCTACTAGATGGGGATTTGTATGCAAAATGTCACTAAAAGCGCCGTTTCGTTCTTATAAAAGCACGGATGACCGCGATTGGCCCATATGTTGTAGTCTTTTGGACGCTGCGTCGACTGGTTTTGGTCCGAAAAGGCTGCGATGCAGCGTTCCTCCTTTATTCCCAATCGAACATGGTTGAACAAGCGGTCACGTGCTCCTGCGTACACCAGTCACCTGGTCACCGTGCCTGCAGGGTACAACTTACTAGCCTGTTTGACCTTTTTTGGGTGCAGTCCTGTCACTCGAGTTGAACTCGAGTTGAACCTTGGTGTGAAAGTTGTCGCCTGCTGGCGTGGTGACCAGGTGATTTGGGCACCCAGGAGCACGTGACCACTTGTTCATCCATGTTCGATTGGGAATAAAGGAGGAACGCTGCATCGCAGCCTTTTCGGACCAAAACCAGTCGACTCAGCGTCCAAAAGACTACAACATATGGGCCAATCGCGGTCATCCGTGCTTTTATAAGAACGAAACGGCGCTTTTAGTGACATTTTGCATACAAATCCCCATCTACAGTCCGTTTCAAAAAGATTTGCAACCCTGGCGATCGCCCGCGGAGTTTGGCATCTTACCGTATGAGCACTCGAGCGCTGCCTGGAAAAACTCACTGTGAACTCGAAGAAATATTCCGCGCGAAAGCAGGAAAAATGACAACTCACTCACGTCGTTGATACAGTCATGTACGTCTGGTTTACAACAAACGAGTTCTTCCTCGTATCGATAAAGGAGTCGGAGAGGACATGTCGAAACGAAAGTATTGTAAATGTTGACGAGCGGCATGGATCCCAATTCGTTTTGTGACCAAAATAGTTTCTTTGAGCTGCGATGCAATTTACTCACCGTGCGACGAAAACGACATCGACACGGACTCATTCCCAAGGCCATGACTTGGCAAAGCGTTCCGTGTGACTTCGACGACATTTTAAGAAAAGCAGACGCTTGTGAACCCTGACAGAAGACGGCGTTGACTGCTAAATTCAAATAAATTGGCGATTTTGAAATACTAGAATAAATCTCAAAAAGCTACAGCGCGATGACTTCCATATTCACTCACACCATTGCAGTGTTGTGGGTGTGTTCACATGGCATGAGCCAGTCAAGTGTCAGTCAGTTCGGCAGGAAGCGCGAGCTCCAACAACAAGTCGTTTGGTGCAGCCATCTTCTTTGTCCGTGTACCAGCTTGATCATGATCACCAAAACAATGAAGAAAAAAAGTTTGACTTGAGGATAGGTTGGGATTTGAACTCACAACTTCATGGTCAGCAGACAGCATTCATAACCACAAGGCCAAAAAGGAAAGGATAAATCGTGGGTTTTGATAAAGAATCGATACTGGCTTCCTGGGCAAATTGTAAACCATGGGAAAAGGCCGGAAACCTGGCCGAAATTCTAACTCATTAACGACTGGTCCAATTGTTCCGAAACCTTCACAGAACAATTTGCCGTGTCCTAACAAGCCATTCTATGTACTTTATTGTCCAACATTCCCTTATCTTCATACTTTTTAAGACCCAAACCTGATTGTAAATCTTTTTGAAACAGACTATAGTAGGGCGCAGTCACCCAGTTTCGGTGGAAGTGCGCGAGTTCGATTGGGATTCAAGTAGGAAGGGAGCGTCTCAGCTTTCTCGGACCAAGACCATTCGACTCAGCACCCCGAAGACTACAACTGGTGAAATTTTAATTTTTGCCTTAACTTCCCCTTTAAATAGACAGTTTGTACAAACCGATGATGTCATAGTTAAGGGCTTTTGCTGGAGAAGAGGGTCATGCAAATATGCGCCTGCACGAGTATCATGCATACACAGAAAAAGAAAGAAAAAACGTGCTTCCTGTTCTCCACTACGTCAGATAGCACCTGCGATACCTGAACAACAGAACCACACCTGACACGAGGGCACCGAATAAGCTATTGTTGCTGTTGGTGAATGCCTGGAAGGACAGTCGAGTTTGCGCAAGTCTACATAGCTGTATTGTCAATCACCCTTTCTGAGAAGATTAACGACGCAATACTGGATCATGCATCCATGAATGCATGCGATGTCTATGGGATGACTGAGCACATATACATGTACGAGCATTTAACAAAGCACAAGAAGAACCAATGTTGCAGCTGATCCACTGTATGCTTTCCTTATCCTTCTGTGATATGCGAATGTGTGTAGGTTCTTTAGCCAGTTCTCGACTTTCGTCCACTTTGCAATTCGGTTGCCCGATACCAGAGGATGGTCCGCTCCCAATCATCGAAATGTTAGACTTTCTTGATGACTGTGAGTACAGCCACCTGTGTGTGTGTGTGTGTGTGTGTGTGTGTGTGTGTGTGTGTGTGTGTGTGTGTGTGTGTGTGTGTGTGTGTGTGTGTGTGTGTGTGTGTGTGTGTGTGTGTGAGCATGTGTGTGAGCATGTGTGTGAGCATGTGTGTGAGCATGTGTGTGAGCATGTGTGTGAGCATGTGTGTGAGCATGTGTGTGAGCATGTGTGTGAGCATGTGTGTGAGCATGTGTGTGAGCATGTGTGTGAGCATGTGCGTGAGCATGTGCGTGAGCATGTGCGTGAGCATGTGCGTGAGCATGTGCGCGAGCATGTGCGCGAGCATGTGCGTGAGCATGTGTGTGAGCATGTCCGTGAGCATGTCCGTGAGCATGTGTGTGTGTGCGAGCATGTGTGTGTGTGTGTGTGCATGTGTGTGTGTGAGGGAGCATGTGTGTGTGTCATGCTCCTTGCTCGAGTTATTTACAGCGCTTGTACGGGGTGTGTGCAATCAAGGGCTGTAATTACTTGTCTTGTAATCTTTTTTGTCTACAGAAGGCTTCTCTGCAGGAACTCAAGCATGACAAAAAATAATTTTGCTATTATAGCAAACATTGAAACAAGCTACTTGTACATGTAGCCAACATAGCTCCTGAAGAGTTGCCCCCTGAAGTGTTCCCCAAACTGCAAAATTCAATATTTCAATATAGAGCCGTGTATTGGAAAATGATGCCGAAAATGTTGTTTTGTCTACTGCTCTGTTTTGCATTCGCATTCACACAGGTGTGGATGTCAGTGGTCTGTTCCGTGTGTCTGGCAATAAGCGACGACAAGATGAGCTGAAAGCTCTATCACAGGACGAGTCGTTTGACATTGAAGAGGTGGTGCAGAAGTTCACTCCACACGACATTGCTTCTGTTGTCAAGAACTATTTATCAGAGTTACCCGCGCCGCTCTTGCAGCAGCAGTTCAAAGAGATTTATCTACAGATAGCAGGTAAGTGGAAATTGTTAGGCCATGCACGTTATTCGAGGAGTCGTAAGTCATTGCATCTAGGGAGACAACACAAGACCACATTACCTGGGACTACAGACTTATATGGCCAATGGGCCAATTTAGTTGCTCAGTCAGTTTGGGTACTCACTGTATGTTGCTGAACGCATCCCTCTTGATTCCATAGGGCTTGAACATGCTACGTCACAGCCAGGCCGGAGGTGTGATAATGCTTACTTTTGGATCTACTTGAATCTAGTTTTTTGTATGAGTCTGTACACGTTTGGAGCGGTTTCCATCCCGGTGGGTGACGTTTCCGCTGGTGGTGACCGAACTGGGCCAAACTGGGCCTGGGTCATGACATGTGGATCCATTGTGAGTTTGTGACCCAGGGGTCGTTATTTCTTGACTTTTGACGTCATTATCTTCAATCCCTATGAAGAATGAAATCATGTACTTTGTGTAGGAAAAGCTCTGGTCAAACCAGATCCTATGCAAGACTGGACTCCAGCAGAGACCTAAATATCTTTCTTCCAGTATGTTCGGTTTATGTTTTTCTTGATTCAAGGTACACGAACCAGTAATATTCTTTTTTTCTTTTTTGTGTAGGTAGTTCAGTAGTTCATCTTTACTTACGCTGACCCTGCTTCACTAATCAATGCTAATCATTGCTGTATTGTACTCTTGTGTATGGCCACTGTGTGTTCTTTACTCAGAGCTTCCGGAGGTTCAGAGAGTGGAAGCACTGCAGTTCCTTCTATTGATGCTGCCGCCAGCTTGCCGCGAGCTGTTGCATTTGCTGCTGATGACGCTTGGCCGGGTGGCCGAAAACTCCGCTGTGAACAAGATGGATGCGAGTAACCTGTCAATTGTCATTGCACCCAATCTCATCAGCATAGTGAGTTTCTGCCCATCATCTTCTGTGCCTCATGCATGTGTATAGTATAGTGGAATATCTCAACTACTAGTACACACACAACCCAGGAAGCAGACATACAATCATATGCTACTATAGTAGTATGTATGTCCTGTATGGGAAAGTCTCCTGTTCATAGAGTGCCTTACAATTTGATTGATGATGAGATTATCTGAGACTGAATTATGGTGTTTTGAATTAGATGTCCTTTGTTGAGGTGTCCACTGAGGAAGACTCACCTGGAGTCAGTTTACTTCAGTGAGTGAGTGAAGTGTGTGAGAGAGGGGGGGGGGGGGCAAATTCAGTTTTGCTATGCACGATTGCCTGTCCGGCATGTGTAGTTGTATTCCTTGTGTGGTGTTCCGAGCAAATGCTGCTATGCACCTGGGTTGCTTCTGTGTTGACTGCAGCCACCGGAGAACCAAGATGACATGCAGCGGATGACAGTGGTTATCTGTGACATGATCAAGAACTATGGTCAGATTTTCACTGTAGGTACCTGCACATTGTCATCCTTGTTTAGTTTGTACATGGCCTCTTACCAGGTGAATTTGAAACACTGCACATTTTAGCATTCACACTATCTCTACACTACTCATACCCAGCATACAGAATAATGTGATACGTTTGGTATTGTTTGAGTGCTATGTGGGCCAAAGTAAGGTGAGCATGCTATGGTAGGTTTCGATATTACAACTTTTCTGTACTTGGCCATCATCAGTACAAATCATCAGTTGTGCCTGGTGATGGTCAGTGCTGCGACGTTGTAATGTAATGAAGCTGGATTTCAGTGTCTTTTGGAATGGTTGTGTCCACCTGACCCCCGTTCTTAATGAAACTGCAAGAAGTCTCAACCCGTTTCCTAACTTCTTTTCTTTTAAATACTAAGTTTGAATCCGATCTCATGCTTCTATACAATCTTCATTTCCACCGAACAGTTTGTTGCTTGCATTCTCTGTGTCATGTGTCGTGTGTCAATTTGTGTGTTGTGTGGTGCACGTACATGTAGGTTCATCACGAAGTGGAGTTACAGATGCGAGTACTTTTAGCCAACATGCAGGCAGGAGAGGTGAGTCATGTGCTCACAGAGTGCACATATCAGGCCTAGCAATTTTGAAACAGCTAGCTGTCCACCGTCTAGGAGCTGCATCTGTGCCTTGATCCATCCTAGAGGGTGATGGACTTCATGTGGATGCAGAAAACTCGGTCTAACTGAGTCCTATGCGAACCGCGATCTCTTTTTTTTCTTTAGCTGTGCAGAGTACAACTAACTGAAGTATACCAATAGCTGCCAGTCTTACCTTTCGGGTCTTGCTGCATGCTTCCAGGTCTACGGGCAGGTATTTTTTTTCGGAATATTTCTTCATGCCTGGGACGCAGCCTGTTTCACGCCACCATCCCCTTTGCTAAGGGGTCGAATCTCTTTGTCCGGAACTATACCCACAATTAACAGTCTATGAATCGAATACTCAACTTAATTTCGAAGTATTGTGCACAACCTTTGTATGGTCTTGCTGCTTCTGCTAATTCAAACATGTGTACAATTGTGTGTTTGCTAGATGGATGCACCGCTGGCACTGACCCGCACATCATGCGCCAAGCAAACCGAAGAGCAGTATCAGCGCGATGCTTGCGTCTATACCGGCCAGGAGCTGCTCAAGCTGTTCGAGCATGTCCAAGCCATGCCTGAGGGAAAGCAGAAACAGCACTTGCTGAAGAAGTTCACGAGTGGTCCGATGGTACACAAATCCACTGGAGCAACGTCTCGCAGTGTTGGTGGCAGTGTGGGAAGTGTGAGCAGTATGGGCACACCGCCTGGTACACCTGGTAGTGTCCACACTAGGCATAGCTCTGGTGCTACACCCATGTCCGCTGTAAGTCAACTATGTGTGTCTGTGTGTGTCTGTGTGTACTTGTACAGTGCTGCCCCAAAAGTCAGACATCTTTTCCCAGACACCCCAATAATGGTCAATTTATCCTTGTGTGGTAGGGTAACATGAACAAAGTCGACCTTGCCTCAATGCTGTTGCACGTGTATGTGCATATACATGTAGTACAACCTTTGGGCTTCTATTGAAGTCAGGAAATGTGTACTGACGTATATGTTTATGGTTGTGTGCATGTGTATGTGTGTCAAATCCAGTTCAAGGTCAGCCAGCGGGAAATCCTTGATTGTTCGGCGGCGACTCGTCAAGCAGTAAGTCTGATATTCCAATTGACTGTGTATTTTGCATACCAACACCACAGGCACCACCGGTGAAACACTGCACCTCGAGAGGCTGTAGTGATTTGGACACACACACGCACACACACACACACGTGCGTACTGGATGCCTCTCGGAACATTTCCTGTGAGTTGCTGTGGAGGGTGCTTTGGTGGAGGCCGCCCGAGAATTTCATCGTTGGGCAATGGATTGTTGAGGGCTGGTATGGCCTTTGCACATTGTTATCATTAGCACATGACATATCAAAAAATTATTGACGCCTCTTCGGTCAGTAGGCTGTAAGCCTATGAGTGCACAATATTAAAACTAAAAAGGTGAACACTGTGGGCTCATCTTGTTGAGATCAAAAATGGCTATTTCTCTTTTGCTTAGGTCAGTGGCATCACACTGGCTCGGATGAAGTTTCACGTACACTACAACTGTCATCATTTCCATAAATATCACAGTGAACTGTGTAGTGAAGATGATAGTGTTGTGCGAGCTGCTCCGGTCACCAGTGAAAACTCTTGTTGTGTGTGTGTGTGTGTGTGTGTGTGTGTGTGTGTGTGTGTGTGTGTGTGTGTGTGTGTGTGTGTGTGTGTGTGTGTGTGTGTGTGCTGTTTCCGCTTTGCAGGTGCGCTGGGGTACTCCTCGGCGTCGACGCGACACCAGTAATTCCAGTCGTTCGCAGTCGCAGAGCAACCAGTCGTTCTGCTCGGCCAGCTCGTTGTCGTTCAATGGCATGGAGAGTGGTAGCTTTGATGCTACATCCCAGTGCTCGGCGCTGTCTAAAGAGAATTTAGACCCCATAGTAAGTGCATGTATAGCAATCCTGCTTGCTCCTGCTTTTTCTCTTTTTCTCTCATACACCTGAATACACATACCAGCACACACACACACACACACTCGCACACATGCACTCGCACACACACACTCTCACACACACACACTCGCACACACATGCACTCGCACATGTGCCATAGTAACTGTTAGAAGCGGTGAAGTGAACTTTTCGTGCTGGCACTGACTGTTCCCTGTGCGTATGGCCGACCTTGCCCGTTAGAAGTTATTTACTCTGGGTGAGTGTACCCGTGTTGCAAGATGCACAGTGCGCAGTACACAGGGTTGTGATGTATGGCAAGTTTGGATTGTGTGGGTTTTTTGGTCTTTTTGTCATCCAGAGCCCCATGCCTCCTCCCAGTGGTAAAGCTGAGAGCCGTGGTGGCCTAGCAGCAAAGACGACGCGTGTATAGTCGTCATACATTGCTGATGACGATGACTTCACAGGTGGTGCTGCTGCTCTCCCTTGGTTCTGTCTTCTTGACGTGCTGCTTCCGCCATTACCCTACTCGTGTATTGTAACTCGCACTATTGCAATGGCCAGAACAATGAAGATCACGACACAATGGTGATGCAGGTGCTCAGCTCTTCAGCCATACGTCTCCAATGTTAGTCCTCACGAAGCTCCGGTTCCTCTCGAACTTAACAGCTACAGTCTCTCCCTCTCCCTCTCTCTCTCTCTCTCTCTCCCTCTCCCTCTTTTCCTTGCTCTCTGATAAGATGATTTCTCCTCTTGTGTATTTGCTTGTCAGCTTGCAATGAATAGCTTTGATGTGTTTGATTTGAGCGTTTCTTTTGTTTTGTTTGTTTTGTACCCATTCTGGCCATGGCAGCTTGCTATCTTCTGTTTTATCAAAAGTTCTATCATTTTCAACAGTCTTATACATGTACATATACATCATGTGTCAGTTAACGTGTGTGTGTGTGTGTGTGTGTGTGTGTGTGTGCACACGTGTATGAGTGTGATGATTTTCCACATTCCACGAAAAGAGCTTTCTTCATTGTTCTCTGTTGTCGTATTAGGCTGTGCTGTGTGCAACTTGAACTGACTATAACCACCATAACCGCTTCATGTACATAGTTTATTACTTGTGGCGTTTCCACAGCTGCTGGCTACACTTCTTTGCCACTATTATTATGATCTTGATTACTCACCACGACAACCAGTCACTCTTTTCTTGCAGATTCACACGTTAGCAATAGATGCTCATCTGACTGCAGCTATTCTTGTTGTGTGTGATGCTCGTTGTTTATTGTTTTGTTTCCAATCTGCAAAAAAATGAGGTGTCAGTGTTTGCATTGCTACTATGTACATGCATGCAGCTGTAGTTTCGTGACCGACGAAATGCCACTGCTGTTGTGTGACATATGCATCTACATCTATACAGACACAGACAATAAGAAAAGATGTTTATCACTTTTGTGTAACATAATGTTCTACATGTACATAATATTAGTACTCAATCTGCGGACAGAACTGGTTCGTCCTTTGTGGACTCATACTTTGAAGTAGTATATTGTCACATTTGCATCTCAAACATGATATTTGAGACGCGAATGTGACAATGGGGAGGTTTCGTTCTATGTAATTACGTACGAAAATCCGTATGTCGTACGCGTCGGGGAGCGAGGGCAACTTTCATACGTATACGTAAATCTCTCTACGGATTTCCGTAGGAAAGCTGTTTCCTACGTTGAGTCCTCCGTAGGACTTTTTGAAATATTTTTTTCGCATTTTCCGCATTTGTCCATGGCAACGTTCAAGCCGCGCGAAACACAAGGTACACACACCGTACACCACGTGCAAAATAAAAAGGGAAACGCGGTTTCGGTTCATGGTGCATGCGGCGGGCGCATGCAGCCAACCAAGAGTAGTACTCTTGAGCCAACGCGTCTCCAAAGCAACAATAAGAGCGGAATTGTCAACATGTAGCAGTCATGGAGAACTCACGTAGAGCGAAACCCAACAGCTCTGATTTTTACGTATGAAAATTCCGTGCAGTTCCTACGCGAAGTTATTTTCATACGTAATTCCGTAGAGCGAAACCTCCCTAATATTATACCTGTACTATGGCTTGTGTGGATCGTAGAGTGTTGGTCGAGTGAGCAGGTACATGTACTTGACCAAGCCGGTATGTCCTATCACAGAGCAATCTGTGACTCGGCAATGCCAGCTGTTGATCTCTGTCAGTAAAATACACTTCGGGCATAGGCGACAGGAATCCTTCGGAATGGATGGAACAGAACGGAGAAAGGTTTGTGTAGGGTAGGACGATAGACCATGTTCACAATTTCAGGCCAATATTAGTGCTTGGTAGAAAAAGAAGAAAAAGAAACAGAGCAGACACCCGCTCACCCTATGGGTTTGCACCGTGACTTGATCATCAGTGTGCTGCACTCAGACTGAGTCTCTTGCAGCTTTGCACCTGATAATCAACAAGCCAACATATTCATTAGAGGAGTCTTCAACGTCCAATGGCAGCGGCTTAAAGTGTGCGTCTCAAAATATCTGCTTTTAGAGTATGTGATCCATGGCGACTGCGGCAGAACTCGACCTTGCTCTAGGTCCTGATGCTCGAAGCAAGACTCGATTTAGGCTATCAGAAGGGTTGTACCAACTATGCGACACTGTCACTGTGGAATGAAGTTCAATGAACTGCACAGCTTTGAAGGTTGTAGCATAGGAGTTGCCCGCTGCACAGTTATCACCGTCTTGTTTGGTGGTTTCTTCATTGCCCTGGATGGCCACGTGTAGAGTTTGAGTTCAAGTGCCATGTCTTCACGAGGCATACTTGGCGATAACCTAGCAACGCCTGATTCAGTGCTGCACAGACAACAACGCTGTTGAAAACCAACCAGTGCTTTTATCTCAGGACTAGGCTATGGATGAAGTTCCTTTTTGGCTCTTGGCAGCCTCCTTCTGATCACTGTCTAGCATGTCAGTACTGGCAGACTCAGGCCACAGCCGACTTCATGGCTGCATGATCAGTGTGATCTATCACATCCCAGACTCAGAATGGGTTTCGGTATTCCATGACTGTGAGAAGCCCGCTTAGTTAGAGTGATTGGAGCTGTGTCACCGGTTCTATCATCAGTACCGGTTTGAATTCCCGACTGCGGAGCACTACCCTGTACAAGTACTCAGTTAGTACAGTAGCACCTAACTAGTAGTATGGTGGTGTTGAAACGAACAGAAACTTTGAGAAAGCTCAAAAGGATGTAGTGGATCTAGGAGCGGTCTTGACTCTTCGGCCTGATCTGAAGTGAGACTTGCTGAGTCTATCACTATACTAGTACTTAGTAGTCAGTATTCAGCCGAGCCACAACCTGGCGGAGGTCACTGGTGGTCATGTCCTGTGTGTCGGTCTGGAATCCCGGCCTGAATAGAAGCAAAGCCCGGTGGGGCAGCTGGCTCTCAGGTTGGCAATAGGCACACGATATAACTGATGCATCGCAGGGGCGGATCCAGGAGGGGTTCCAGGGGTTCCGCCGCTGCATTGTGGACAGGAGTCGTTGTTCGTTGTTTCCGATGTGGGATAATGAGCTTTGTAGAATCTACCATCATTGTTTCCACCAGGCAACTGGTGATTGTGCGGTAGTTTTTTTGCGTTGCATCGGTAGACTGCGGCGCACCAAGCCCTCAGCTCCAACTCCAAGGCGCCTACCTCTCTCTGCTTGTTTGGCTTTGAAGTACAATTGTAATTTGTAACCCATGAACAAATCACTTGGTCGCTGTTTTTCTAGTTTCGAGATGAAGTTGCCACTGAGCGAGAAGAAGCAGGGAGCACGACGATTGCTACCGGTAAGTGACTGAGCTGTTGGTCCGGATCACTGAGAAGTCGTCCAGTTCCGGCTCCACGTTCTGTCCTCCAACCGTAACCGACATTAATACTGACGACAGAGCGTGACTCGACAGCGATTTGCGTTTGTTCGAAAGCACGAGTTCCGAGTCCAAGGACGGAAACACGGCCATAGCAGAACTAACTATACCTACAAACACTACCGACGCGTCGGCGGAGGCTGAGGATCTAGCCTAGGAGGCGGCAGATATTTTGAATATTGAAGCTGCTTTCAGCGGCCGTCGGTCCTTCTTTTTGATCGTATTATCGTAAAAGACTGGCAACATAATCATTAGCTAACATGGTATCCACGATCCAGTGTAGGCAGGAAGCCGCACAGGTACGTCGCAATGCACACATAAATCATTGACAGTGGCCTGGGATCTACGATGTACAGCAGGGAGTACAGGCGTTGTTGTCTTAATTACAGTATCTATCCCTCTGAAAGATGCTACGGACACGGAAACTTCTGGAGAAGAAGACATTATACTGAGCCGGATTTCGAGAGGAGCTCTGCGGTCAGGGAACAATTGCATGTGGTAGATCTACACAGTTATGGTGACCCTGGGCACTGGCCACTGGGCAGCGCACCCTGGCATACTGTACTATTGTCACATGTATCCATGTTGCACCGTACAACAAGCTACGGTAGAATGAGATGTACGCAAGTCTGGTACGAATCCGGTTGGCCTTTTTTTTTACCACTTCGAGGTCGAGTACGACCAGCGATGACGTAAGCATGGTAAGTGTCCACACAAAACCGAGAATGTATACCGCTGTGCTTGTTCGTGAAGAAAGCCAAAGGAACCATGGACGTCCCAAGGCTAAAAGGACCGTCCATGCCTCTCGGGACTTTTCTCAAGTGGCATGAATTACCAGCAAAGGTACAGGTCACCTCGGGTTACAGTGCCCCTGATGATGAAGAGGATTCCTTGAGCAGTGGCGAAGTCATCGATCTGCATGGAGTCACTATCGGTGAAGTGAGTTTTTGTTTACTTTCATGCCACTTTGAATATTTGTATGTTTCACCACGTAATTTCACTGAAAATTGTTTTTTGCATTCACCCTGATCGTTTGAGATGCATGCATTACTGCATGCATTACTGCATGCAGTACCAATACTGTCTATGTCTCTGCAAAGTCATCTCTTCCATTCACTTTCAAAGTGATTGTCATGCTGTGTTCATGGTGTTTGTCTGCCCGTATGCATGACGTGTGTATGATTGTACATATTTACGAAACAGCTAGCTGTCCGGAGATTGAGAATGTATGTACATGTACAAGTATGTATGCAAGTAATTAGTTATGTAGGCATACACAGTTGTCCCTCGCTTACTCCCCCCCCCCCCCCCCCCCCCCTGGTCAGGGTCCACCAAGAGATGTGTAAATTACTACGTGAAAACTCTTCAAAAATGGTGGATAAGCGAAGTCCACACATCACTACATGAGCATTGACATATCCGTAGCACATCAATAATGACGCAACGACCCAGCCGATTCTCCAGTTTGTGGCTACATGTATATGTAATGAGGGCGACGCGCTGCGCCAGACCTGGTACATGGTGTGTGTGTGTGTGTGCCTTGCAAGCTGTTGAATGGTGTAATCCAAGCACAAGTTGCTATGTCTAACATAGCTGTTCGCTATCATCGCTTCTGCGATGGGCATGTCTGAGTGTGTGTGTGTGTGTGTGTGTGTGTGTGTGTGTGTGTGTGTGTGTGTGTGTGTGCATGCGAGTGTGTGTGTGAGTGTGGGTGTGCATGCACGTGTACATACATGTACGAGTGTCTGTGTGAGAAGCAAACACATTTATGCTATAGCTCCCTGCAGCACAGTCACTCATGCATGAAACACTGGATACAATATTGATACATGCACTGTGTGTGCCTTTAATATCAGTGTAGTCTCCTTGACAGGGTTTACTGTACATACATTGTATAATTAATGTAGAAGAAATCACATGGAAACGAGCTATGTAGCAACTATCCACTTCATAACTCGTTTCCATGTGACTTCTTCTATTTTAATTATATTTATTGGCTCATTATCCGAGTTAAATGTATACATTGTATAGTGCATGTATAGTGCATGTATAGTGCTGCTCAATGAAACCTGGTCATGTGAAGCAAGACCATGTATGCACCGGTCAGGGTGCTGTCTCAGACCTGCAAACACCAGGCTGTACACTGGTGCAGGGCGCCAACTTGCCATGGGAAGGAAACCATCGGTGCATCGGGCAGCTAGTTGTGTACTTCTGGGTACCACGACTATAGGATACGTGAAATGCCATGAGCCCCGCTCGTGATCGTTCGGCTTGGGTGGTGACAATGCAGGGAGCAAGGCTGGCATGCGGTCCTGTAGTTTGTGGCTGTCCTTGTTCACAGCCTGGATTTAGGTACTCTCGGCTCATGTATGATGTAAAGATGGACTAAGAACAGGTTTCATAAGCACCATGACCGACACCGGAGGCATAGTTTACCATTTGCTGGCTAGTGATCATGTCATGGCTTGGAAAGGTATGCACCATGTAAATCCTGTTCTTATAGTCTCCTGTTGGTCATTCTGTGTTACCTCTTCAGGTTGTTCTTAGTGTAGATCACCGGAATCAGCGCCAAACTCTCCCTCTTCACCAAAAGTGTTGGTTTGAGATTCTTACTGATAACCCTGGTATGGATGACAAGATCTTTGAATCAGTTTCTGAGCTTCTATGCGCTACTATGCCACTGCCGAATCAGGTTAGTTTGCTGATTTGTGGCTTGGTTCCTACTAGTATTTCTGAATTGATGCTGCTACTGCTTTATTGTGTATTAAGTATTTTCAATCCGTATCTTGGTTTGTGAAATGGTGATGTAGGAATATTTCATATTATATGTCGGGCAGTGTTTGCTGATTGAAGTCTGTGCGCATCTGTACCGGCAGCAACTTGTTGCCAGTGTTGTGCATTGTGTTGAAGTTGTGCCATGACATCGCGGCGTGTGAGGACTGTCTTTGTGAGTTGTGTTGTGATGCTGTTAAAGCTTTTGTCGGCTACGAGCGCACTTGTTGGAGCTCGGCAAAGAGATTTTCAACTTGTGTAATACACACACACTCACGGGACTGGATCATTTGGATGTCTATATTGTAGTGCACGTGTTTACTTTCTCGTGAGGTCATGTAAACATGGAAATATGCCCACTGCCCACGTCAAGGCATAGTGATGGGGTGCTAGCATGCATAGTGTGCACGGGCAGAATGCAAGGCCATGCACAGCAGCTGTTGTATTTCTTTGCATTGCTCATCACACCACTGCTGTTTATGAAGCCAGTGTGTAGAGTGTTGTAAGTGTACGTGGCTGTGACGGCTTCGCTCGCTCGGACTGCTTGTGTAGGTAGTGAACCTTGATAACATGGCGGCCGGCACTGTTGACGGTGGTAGACATCCGGACATTGAAACTTTGGGGATTTTCTGGTTGTGAGTCCCCATGTGGGTCTGTTATATGTGGGTATCGTAAGGATAGAACGTCGTAGTACCGTATGCGCAACTTCTCATGAAACAGATGCGCTCTGCACCAAACTGCCCAACACCTTCTGAACACTGCTAAAACTACAAGTCGCATTCTCCTCCTCTAGTCTCCCTAGACTTCGATAAGCAAACCAAGCTTTTGGATGTGTCGCCACTCTCTGACTACTAGTACTTGAATAACCTTCTGCAACTCCTCTCCATCTATGGCTGCAGCTGCAGCACTACTTGTCATCTCTTCGCGGGACCTGGTCACAGCTCCATGTCACAAACATCTCACAAACATGTCTTATTTGTACGTTGCAGTGTTTGACCATCTAATCCTGACACGTGTATATTGCCTGGACATAATAGAGAGATTCCGGAGTACGATTTTCCGCGCCAAAATCCGTAGAGGCGCTTCGAATTTTTTGTACGTCGTTTTCGAGTAGTGAAATGTTCCGGAGTACGGAAATTATATGTTTTCCGTCATTGCCTAGGTTACGATCGCAAACACGTCATTCCCGCGCTATGTTTTCATTTTGATAATTTGTTTCCATATCAAAACCTCCCGCGGAAAACCGATGTTTGTCGTACCAGATTTGTACGTGAAAATCTTCCTGCACTCGATGGCGCAAAATCTCCATCAAAACATGGTTCGTATGAAAGCCAGTCCACACCAAAAAATCGTATGAAGCACGCCTAAAACAAATGCGCAAGGCTCATATGAATTTTGGCACGGAGAATCGTACCCCGAAGCCTCTCTATTATGCTATTCTTCTCTGTGTGCGGTGGTGTGTTCTGCAGGTACGTGTTCTGGAATCGGTTGACACTGGTGATGAGCTGTCAACATTGTACGTCGAGGATATTTTGACTATAGTACGGGTGAGCAAGGAGGGGCTCGTTGTCACCAATCAGCTCTTGGAGGAGATGACATTGCCGCCGGACCTCAAATGCAAGTTCACGCCGCAGCTCGACCAGAAGTGGTACACCATGCAGGATTTGGTAGCATTCAAGCTGAGCGAATTCCCGATCCGTGTCCGCCTGACAGGTGCCGTGAATGGCTCAGCACGGCGTGGCCCTACCTACACTCTAGAAGATGTACGCCAAGAGGCTAACGTTCTGGCTCAGGTCAATAAAGAGCTTGTGGCCATTCCACTGGATATCGACGTGACTGTAGCACTGGTCGACGGCCGCATGCTAGCACAGTGCAAGTCGAAGAGCAGTGGACCACATTGATGTATGTGCAACCAGGTGAGTCAAACTTGTCAAGTTTCGCGAATGCATGAGCGGTGGAATTGGGGGGGGGGGGGCTGATCCCCCCCCCCTTCAGTTACTGTAAGACCACTAATGTTAACGAAAATTTAAATCTACAAGTAAAGTTTTAGCGAATTGAAATAATTCATTAAAATTTGAAGTTGTTATGTGCAAAACGATATGTACATAATTATACAGTCACTTGCCGGGTTTGACGGACAGTAATTCGTTAGCATTTCACCTCGCTAACCAACGAAAATCCGGAGATGGCTAACTTTAATTCACGTTAAAATGCCTGGTCTTACAGTATCTGTAAAGTCATGCTTTCACTGAACTACTCTGTAGAGAAGACTTTAAAAAATGTATGCGTACCGTAGTTCCGCGCATATAAGCCCATGGGCCTATATCCGGATATAAGCCCATGGGCCTATATCCGGATATAAGCCCACCTCCGTTTATAGGCCCATGGGCTAATAAACAGACCCAAACACCGTTACGGAACCGATAGTACAGCATGTCAGTGCAGACTAGATTACCAGTACCGGTACCTACGGTAGGCGGACAACCGCGCACGGACTTGTACTTTTTCGCGTGCCAGCTGCCTTCAAGATTCGAATATAGGCCCAGGGCTAAAAACGAACCATTTTTTTTCGGGAAAATGCATTATTTCGTATATTAGCCCATGGGCTTATATGCGCGGAACTACGGTAGCCCCACACTGAGTGGCAGAAATGCATTTCTCTAACTCCACGGTTCCTCCAAAAGCCTGGAATGCTCGTGAAAGGCGTGACTTGATGTCCTGGGTGGAGCAGCTACAGGTGTGAAGAAGTGAGCCAGGATATTGTGAACTCCTCGACACTCTCAACAGCACACATCAGGGTATGCTTCTTTGGTGCAGGGGAGCAGAGGAGAGCTGGTCTTTGTTTAAGTGGTGCAGTTTGTAGATCATAGATCACCAGGGCCCTATAGATTTGTTCTTGTACAGTTGAAGATCAATTACCATAGTTTCCGGAGTATAAGCTGCACCCCCCCCCCCCCCCATATTTGCAGCGACATACAGACATCTATCATCACCGTTAATTTGATCATCAGAGTATAAGGCGCTACCCCCCCCCCTTTTGGGGGGGGGGGGGTGAATTTTGAGTGTTCAAAATGCGGCTTACACTCCGGAAGATGCGGTATCTGACCACCTCTGCATCGACAAATAGCCTTGCATTGGGATACTGCAGATGTTCTGGATGGGCTCTGGGTTTGACAATGTACACCATTCGGGACCATGAGTGTGCATCGACTTACCCAGAAATGTACACACACATCTACTCTAGACCCAATATTGTAGACAGCAAGCTGTTTCGGCCATAAAGGCCTCATCAGTACAGTAAGCCGAGTTGCCAGCCATGGTGCAACGGTGGCACCACAGACATTCTAAAGACAACTCGTTGCTCTAGCGCCGGAGTGCTCAAACTACGAAAGGTAGCGAGCGATGCGTAATGCAGCAGCACTAAAGCAGCCTACCGAGAGTGCTCAACAAGATGAATGTCAAGGAGCGAGATATACTTGTTCCCAAGCAGCAGTCGCACAAGCACAACTCTCGGCGCTATGCAAGTACGTACAGTGATGCCGTACGCTGCTTTGTACATGTGTGTGTGTGTGTGCGTGTGTGTGTGTGTGTGTGTGTGTGTGTGTGTGTGTGTGTGTGTGCGTGTGTGTGTGCGTGTGTGTGTGCGTGCGTGTGTGTATGTGTGTGTGTGTGTGTCATTCTTTTAGATAAAGATTGCAAGTTGAGGACTTCAGGAAATGACCAATTATTTAACAAACGTCTCGGGCATTGTGTATGCTGAACTGTATGCCCATTACAGAATGGATCCAACCATGCATTGTCTGGCAGCTATGCTGGATTATTTGAAGAATGTAGTGTCGAACATTTCAATGTGTTCTTGACCTAGTTTCCAAACCCTTGGTACATGTAGCTTTTTTTTGTAGCGACCTTTCACTTTAATTGCGCTCTTTTATTTGATGGTTGGTGTTTGCGCATGCTTGAAACACCAGTTCAGCTGATATAAGCCCTGGTTCCCTCTATATTTTACGGTGCTTTTGGATAGCGAGCCTCGGATCTAGCATAGGATACTCATACCGTACTTGCGCCCATCCACAGTCCCCTTGTGTGTGACTACCGCCCCGCTTTCGCAGTGCAATTGCAAAGCAAAAATGTTTAATGGTATTAACATAACTAACTTTAGTTCTTTTTAGCTACCACACACATACATGCATTAGTGAATAACAGTAGTAATTGTAAGCTCTTACCAGTACCAATGTGAATCTGATTGTCCGAGTGCGGTACTCGTGTGGGAATATAATGAATGTGCCCTCCTAGTCCTAGAGCTTTTGTAGCAAGTCGGCGAAAGTGTCTAAAAGGACGTTTTTGAATTTTGGTCACGATTGAAATGTTACTTTGTACTGCACTCTTTACCCAACGTATTTTTAAAAAGGACGATTTTTTTTACACTTTCGCCATCTATTAGTATTTTGAAGGAGAGATCGCAGCTGCGTACATGTACATGTACCATCAAGAGTCCACATCACGGTTCACCCCGCGAGCGTGTGCAACTCTGATCTCCGAACTATGGGTGCCCTGTGTGGCGCAGCAGCCTTCATTATGCAGCGAAATGATGATCAAGCTGCCTGGACGTTTGAGTTTTGAAACTTTTCCTTTGGTTTAGCCGGTACGGTTTCACATGTAATCCGGTCAATTCAAAATCAATTCGCATCGTGTACAAAACCATCCCAAGTCTGCGAGAAAAGCAGACTTGGAAACAGGAAACTGTAGCAGATCAATATTGACACAATGGCCCATCAGATTTTCAAATAATTGGCCACAAATGTTTGGAATGTGAAGTATGCAGTGTCTTCAGTGTGCCATGCACTGTATAAGTACAAATTTTCGTTCACGAAATCTTTTGTTAGATCACTCCACCAGCAGACTTGTTATGTACTAAATTTCGTTTTTGGTCGAGGTCTGTCACCCCGAACGTTCAGAACAAAAACTTTAGTTTGGTACAAACTTTAGTTATTTCGTGCCCCCTAACGAATACAACATGATTGTATACAATTCATGTACATGTATATTATTATTATTATTAAAAGCATGTCCGCGTAGGTGGCGGGGGTGCCACTTTCGCCAAGAGTCCATAACCCCCCAGAGTGTGCAACTCCAGGTTGGGGTCTGGCGCAACGAAATCCAAACATTGCGTCATCCAGTCCATAGTCAAGCATGGGCGGATGGGGCCATGTGCATATCTGGTACATCCGCTACTCACTACATGACGTATGAAGTTTGGATTTCGTTGCGGCACTGATTTGTGCTGAGAAGGATCACGAGTTGCACACTCTGAGGGGTTATGGACTCTTGCTTTCGCTTATGCCATTCAGGATTGATGTCTGAAGAGTAATACGATACAATGAAATGACAGAAGTGACGTCAACAAAAGCCGTTAGCAACAATACCAATAATTATGACTAATTGAAAACTTCATCCAAAGTATAAAATAAAATAGAATATGCATACAACATGTCTGGTCAGTCCTGTTAGGTGGGGCGGGCTCCACGCCATGCCTGTCGGTCCGCTGCCATTGAGCGGATGTACATGTAGCGAAAGTTAATTCCAAACGAAAATTTGTACTTATACTATGACAGAACAGAACAACAAGGACAATCAAGGCTTGTTTGCTGCGACTTGAAGTACTTATACTATGATGTAGTGATGAAGTGGCCAAAAAAAGTAGCTGGTGCACCATCAATATTGTGGAGTAATGAGCACCCCAGAATTGGACATTTTCGGGATTTTTGCTCAAATTACCACTTATTTTGCTCAAAATGGGCCATTATGAGAAATTGGCCCGAAATTTTCGCTGATTTTTTTACAAATCAACTCTACCAAAATTTAATTAATGTAAATACATGTCATGTACAAGTAAAACCAAAAAAAGTGACTGGACAAGTGACATCCTGCAAGAGCAGTCTCATCCTCGATCGGGCATCTAAAGGACTCGTAGCTCAGGTAGAGCTAGCTTTGACGAAGCCTTGCGGCGTTTTGGCGGTAGGTCTTATTAGGGTACCCTGTAAAAAGGCCTTAGGCCTGTGCATGTGGGGATTGCCCTATTCATAATTTAAAATAATAATAATAATAATAATACCCTGCCATGATCACTTTGATCAGCTAGTTTGAGTCGGACACTGCAGGGTAAGACCTACCGCCAAAACGCCGCAAGGCTTCGTCAAAGCTAGCTCTACCTGAGCTACGAGTCCTCGCACTAACAAGTAGTAATTAAATTAATAGTGTAGCGGCAATCACCAACTGGCTAAGCTAAATCCATCGCCGTGTCCGCATGTTGCACGCTCGCTATGTCTCACTGATCACCGATCACCGCCAGGCACAAATCGCGAACATGTATGTGTGGGTGAAGAACGGAAAGATGGATCAAACACAACCGCGGCATCAGCCCGGAGCAAGTGTGAACATTCGAGGGCGTCCATATGCATAGGTTACAAAGTGACAGTGAAAATTAGTTATGTCGACAAGACTTCGTGAGAAAGAAACACATCGGCTACCTGCATGCAGTGCATGCTACAACCAAGTAACCACAGTCCGTGGTGGCCAGGATGTAGATTTCTCGACTGGTGTGGCCTGTGAGTCGCTGTGACCGGCCGTGCACTCATATTTGGCGCGACTAACGCCCCATAGCCATCCCGCGAATGATCTGGTTTCAACACGCAGTTCACCGCCAAGAAGGCTGTACATCTGTACATGTGATGTATAAATTTGGCATTGTCGAACTAACTTTGTGAAGAAGAGATTGGTGCGACTTCGGCGATATATAGTAGGGGAAGAGTGTGTTGCTCCCCGAAACACTGTGTGTTGAGCAGGGAGTGGTGCTTTCTTGTAGGTTTGCCGAGTGGACGGTTCGATGGACTTCTCGTGTGCTCTGGATGGCAGTCGTGAGTCAGTCAAGTGAGAATTCAAGTCGGCAGGAAAACCGCGAGCTCCCATGTAGGGAGCAACACACTCTTGTCGAACTAACTAAGTTACTTGGTCACATTATTACCGCTACTGCACTGATTTGGGAAGGCAAAGTATGAAGGCCTTATCTGTGGAGTCGTTGTTACTTGTGCGCCGGAATGTCTTCCTCCAACCAACTCGCTATTCAAGCAGCAGAAGTAACGGAAGATCCGAGAGTGCAAGTGGTGTGGATAACACTGACCTCGACGTCGGAACGGTTTCTCATGTCATAGTAGATGTCTAGCTGCGCCCGTGGTCCCAAAGACATCAGTCGACGTCTGCAACAAGCTGAAGGCCAAGTAAGTGAGGCCGGAACTCGCAGCTCCAGTCGCTCGGTGGTTCATCTATGATCTAGGACAAGAGCCATCCGGTGTGTTTCCGACCGTTTCAAGCAGGTGCGGGTTGGCTTAGAATCGGTGAGTAACCATGGTAACATTGGCATTGCTCTACACTGTAGTTGTTCATTCTTGACTGGGTATGAGTCCCAAGTAAACTGGCCTAGCCTTGGTAAAGTAACACGTAAGTCCTAACGACGTCCTAACGTAACAACGTCGTTAGTTGGCCATTGATCGAATCCGGCTCCAGCACTAACAATGCATATGCATACCGTATTATCTCTAATATAAGCGCGGTCCTTTATTTTTTCAATGTACCTCCGCCCCGTGCTATTAATGGAGACGTTCCTTTATTGGAGACTGTTCCATTATTATTTCAACCTCATTTCGGAAGCATGTTGCCATGCCAAATTCATGTATGACACACACATTTCAGGGTTTTTTGCCGGTACAGATAATGAATTTACACAGTGTGCTTATAATGGAGACTGAGCACTTTATTTTTTGAATGCCGCCCCAAGGTGTTCTATTATTGGAGACTGTGCTTATATTAGAGATAGTGCTGAAACGATTATATCGATTACTCGTTACTTACTCGATAAGAAATAGATCGAACGGTTATTTCGATTTTATCGGCTAAACGAGTAGAATGGTACTTACACTCGGTACGGGATTTCCCCCTTTTGGGGGTCGCACAAAGCGTGCATGCATCGAAAGTGTTGCGAGTACGACACGAATATGTACATGACTGTACACTTGCAACATCGATGTACGTGTACCGTCACCGTCTTTTGAGCTGACTATATACGAGCTCGTACTTTTCTTACATACAGCATGCAGGACGGGCAGGCTCAGTACGTGTCTACACTACTGTCACTAGCTGCAGGGGCTGGAGTTCCCTCCATGTGCAAGTAGTCTTGAGCTAAAGACAGTAAAGTGGTCTTCAGTTCATGTTTTCCATTCTGTCTACGGTTCCCGAACCAGTTTGCTTGACGACGAGCTAGGCCTGGCGTCTGGGCCTATTTTGAGCATAGACAGCAAAAGCAACTAGTTACTTGTTGCCTTGGTGCGCCTCAAGTCAGCTTAACCGTCGAAATCCGCCAATCTGCACCCCTGGCCGGCTTCTCTGACTTCATCGTCGGAGACAGCGAAGTCACAGGCGAAGGGCACCATCAGCTCTTGGGTTGCAACCAGTGAATTGCCTCTGTCTTGTCTGTATTCGTCTGGTCAGTCCGAACAGCTGACGGACTTGTTGCGAGATCATCAGATCTATGCGCCCGCTTTGGAGTTTCCGTCGTTGGCGATGTTGGACTCGTAATTTTTTTGAAATTCACAGAATGTACATGTACTGATGTAGTTACAAAACGAAACTCCATCAAACCCACCCACCCACAAACGAAAACATTTCGTTTTGAAAATATTGTTGGTAACCTTGGACGGCCCCTAATTAGAGATAATACGGTATTTGACATGTACAATGGATATTGATAGATTCCGGCAGACATGGCACGTGCTTGTTGCCAGTGTCCAAGCCAATGAACAGAGGGGGTCTTGCCCGCCTATTCTGTAAGAGATATACAGCGCAGCTTCTTTTCTCGCCCGCGTATCGGGGCAAGAGTAGCAGCAAGAGTAGCAGCTACACAAAACTGATCACATGTGTACTATAAAGTACAGTGCTGCTCAATGAAATCCAGTTGAGCAGTTGAGCAGTTGAGCAGTTGAGCAGTCGAGCGGTCGAGCGGTCGAGCAGTCGAGCAGTCGAGCGGTCGAGCGGTGGAGCGGTGGAGCGGTCGGGTCGGTGGAGCGGTCGGGTCGGTCGGAGCGGTCGGGTCGGTCGGGGCGGTCGGGTCGGTCGGGGCGGTCGGGGCGGTCGGAGCGGTCGGAGCGGTCGGAGCGGTCGAGCGGTGGAGCGGTCGAGCGGTCGAGTCACTCGAGTACGCGCCGGGCGTTGCGCAGGCCTAGATCTATGAACACTGGAGCTGCGAAATGGTGCAAGGCTCTTGAAACGCCATCCGACCCGAAACGCAAATGACAGTATTGCTTTACATCGGACCTCGATAAGTGGCTTCTCTCCCTCTCTCTCTGGGCCGTGATTGAACCTTGCTCTGACAATGAAATAGAACATAATTATTAGGGGTAGGAGATCAGGCACTGCCCATAAGTTTGAATTTGTCCGTTACCGTCTGAATCACGGAGACCAAGATGCACCCAGTGCAGGCGCATAGCACCGCCGTCGGAGTGGGGTCCGGGGGAAATTTTGAAATAAGGGTGAAATCCTGCATTCTGGGCACTTTGGGCATTAGGGGCCTTCCGTAAATACCGTCATTTATTTAGAAACGAAAACTAGTCGTTTCTCTTCAACCCCCCCCTCCCCCTCCCTGAGAAACGAACACATACAAATGGTACATAGTATCGATATTTTTGGTCTTTTTTCTGGACATGCTCACACATGCAAAATGTAAATCGATATTTTTCGAGAAACTAACACGCGCTCAACCCCCCCCCCCCCCCCTAAACGACTTGTTTTCGTTTCTAAATAAATATCTATATTTACGGATACCCCTAATGTTTAAAAAAAATGGTCCGGCCAAAGCCGGCCGGACCGGCTGCTGCGCCCCTGCATTGTGCTGGGAGTGCTCAATACCACGGCCGCGGTGGGGCAGAGCGTATTACACAGTGACAACAGTGAAACAAGTCTGAGTTTCATGCTTACTACAGTGCAATCATCAGGCAACATACAAAAAATGCTGTTGGCCATGCCAGTATACATCTTGTACATGACTGTACATAAGTAGCAATGGAACTAGGCTGAATTAAGCTGTCACTGTGTTTTTGGCTCTGCGGCCCTCGTGGCATTTAGCACTTTCAGTGCAAGGGCCCGTTTAGCAGCATAGCTTGTACATGTACACATATACAAGGAGGAAAAATCCTTCTGCCAGCGGAGAGCGCTCAACACAATAATGTGGAGCACTAAAGTAAAACGTAATTAAACACCCGATAAACCCTAGCGGCAGATGCAGCGCCTAATGATTGCATTGAGCAAGAAACTCAGCGACAACTCTGTAAACCTCAGTTGTGCCTTTTGTGTGTACACATATACTACTGACATGTATCTGTAGAAGTCATGGCTTTGGGGTGTGCTACTATGCTTCAGGTACAGGTCGTCCCCCGTTAATACGAGTCCGGTTAGTACATAAACCCCGTTAGTACATAAGAAATCTCAAGTCCCGGACGAAACGTGGTCACTTCCATACAAATTTTGTTGGTTAGTACATAATTCGTTAGTACATAAACCCCGTTAGTACATAACATTTCTCCGTACCCGCATGCCACCTACCTCAATAGTACATAATTTGTTGGTCTTTTGGCCTTCCAGTGGAGCTAGTTTCTACTTGTGGACACAATTAGCTCAGAAATCAGAGCGCACATCAAAAACCGACAAAGCTCTGGGTTTTTTTTCGAGTGACTGTACAGGCGCGGCTGGGCATGTATCATGTAAACTGTAGAATCTTCGCTGACTGTGACCGTTATAATATAATTTTTATGTTATATCGAGGGAATCAAGAATATCTCGCTCCCTAGTCATGGCAGCAAGAAACACTCAGAAAAGTTGAAAAAAGTGAAAAATTCTGGTATACAAGCAAGTTATGTACACTTTCGTTTTGTACATAAACCCCGTTAATACATAACATTTGTCAAGTCCCAGAGATTATGTATTAACGAGGGACGACCTGTACTTGGGTTGGTAGTAAGTATGATTGTGTGAAAAAAGAAAGTATCGTATCCGTTCCTGAGGGAATACACGGTAAACTGAAATTATAAGCAGTGTGAAAACTGTGTGCCGTATTTTGCGGAGTATAAGATGCACTTTCAACACTCGCAATTCACCCGAGAAAAAAGTCAGTGGAGTTTACTACAATGGTCAAATGGACTGAAATACAGGGTAGATTTCATGACAAAACAATCTTGAGAAGAAGTTTGGAGGCTTCCTGCAGTTTCATAGTAGACCTGATAGTAGACATGAGTAAGTTCACCCAATTGTGTCTAAAACAATCTTGGTGTGGCTTATACTCTGGAAAATATGGTACACTGATACATGTGGGGCTGTGCTAGTTTCAGGGCTATTGCTGTTGGTGTCACAAGTCATACTAGCCCAGAGCAGGCGCGTGCCCCGTATGGGTTCCTGGGTGCCGGAACCCCACTTTTTTTCGCTCAAAATGCAGGATTTTGCTTCATTTTTTGGCCCCCGGAACCCCCTCCCCCCCCCCCCCCTTGAAGGGCACCGGCACACGCGCCTGCAGAGTGCGTGGGTTGCTGGTGCAGTCTGAGTGGAGGCTGTAGTGCCGGGCAGTGACAGTTAGGTGATGCCACCGCGGTGGCTATGTATGGAGGGGGAGATACTGTCACTGGCACTTGGACATGAGTTATGGGCGCTTGTTGCTGGCGGAGACTTGAATAATTATGATGTTAGCTGCTCCTGGAGTATATGGAACCTTTCCCTTGTGCATCACTTGGGGATGTTGGTGTAGGACCCTCCACCGGACTTCGTATTGAGCGTTTTCATTAGCCTACTCCCTGAAACATGGTGTATTGAGCAGGGAGTGGTGCCGTTTCTTGCAGTGGAAGATTCGTCTGGAAAAGAACATTTTTGCTTGCCGAGAGATTTAGTTCCAATTCCAGGAATCTAGTTGTGTGCATGTCCTGTTGCTGAATCGGTTGTAACGGGCATTGTAAGTGTAGTTATTCGACCTCGATAGCTGTCGTAGTGTCGTAGAAGGCAACTTCCATCAACCTGCGGAAATTTACAGTACACTAGCTAAAATCATTCAATTTTTTCAATTATTTGTCAGAAATGCCTGCTTTTCCTGAGCAGCAAGAAGTAACGTTATGTCTAAAGACAACAAAATCAGCTTCAGCGAGCAGTCATCTTCGCCAAGAGAAAGAAGGTCTATGCTCCGAGGCTCCGCTTAGCAGAGCTTCTGGGATTTCTGCAGTCATCATCGTGGCAATTTGAACAGGAACGGCAAGAAGGATGAACTTCGTCGAAGGCCTTTGGCCTTCATCACCAATGCCATTCAGAGTGGGTCCTTTCCGCAGCCGGTATCAGCCAAGCTTGACCTGTATTACCAGAAACGGTTTCCTCAAGCGGCAACAGCAGTGCGTCGCCACGGTCTTGGGGCCTGGCATGATTACAGTCCGTCCATTGACATTGAGCTGGCACTTGGGCGGCTACTGATTGTCCTGCGGCACTCAGCTCGCATGCAGCAAACCGAACCAGCACCTCCACGTTGAAGTGAAGGTCGCTCTTGTGGCCGGGTCTATACTGTGCGACGGCCTTCTTTCACGTGAGCACCCTGCTGCGGAGTCAGCCTGCACTCAAACTTCATAGTTCGAGGAACCATGCTTCCTCTACTGTCAAACGAGGGCAGAAGAACAGGCTTCAAGCCTCGGAGAGTCTCCAGCTTTCATGAAATGGCAGTGGTGTACAAAGGCAATTACCTTCGAGTTCAAATTCTGCTGTAGATGTTCAATTCAAGGCACGCTGGACACTCTCTTGAAGCCTATTCTGCTACCTTCCCCTGACAATGTACAATGTACGGACCCGGCCACAAGAGCGACCTTCACCTTACCGTGGATGTGCTGCATATGAGCTGAGCTGTACGCAGGACGATCAGTACCCACCCAAGTGCCAACTCAACGTCGATGGACGGGCTGTGATCATGCCGGGTTATCCGCAGATGGCCAAGCCAAAGACACGGCTCGTCTATCCCGGCCGCTCGATGAACTGTATGCATGTCAACTGCTTCGACATGGCCAATACATGGCAGACAGTACGTGGACGCCGCACAACCCCCGTGACGCCAGCCAGCGTAGGGCGACCGATCAGCAATAACTTCTAACCCTGCTGCGGCTGTGCGGCCACCATCGCCTGTTTTTGCTCGCACGGCTCCAAGCTATGGCAGCTGTCTGACAGGTCGAACACAACAGGGACAATAGAGAGGTTAAAGGGGAAGTTAAGGAAAAAAATTAAAATTTCACCAGTTGTAGTCTTCGGGGTGCTGAGTCGAATGGTCGAGGTCCGAGGAAGCTGAGACGCTCCCTTCGTACTTGAATCCCAATCGAACTCGCGCACTTCCACCGAAACTGGGTGACTGCGCCCTACGAGATGGGGATTTGTATGCAAAATGTCACTAAAAGTGCCATTTCGTTCTTATAAAAGCATGGATGACCGCGATTGGCCCATATGTTGTAGTCTTTTGGACGCTGAGTCGATTGGTTTTGGTCCGAAAAGGCTGCGATGCAGCGTTCCTCCTTTATTCCCAATCGAACATGGTTGAACAAGCGGTCACATGCTCCTGTGTACACCAGTCACCTGGTCACCGTGCCTGCAGGGTACAACTTCCTGTTTGACCTTTTTTGGGTGCAGTCCTGTCACTCGAGTTGAACTCGAGTTGAACCTTGGTGTGAAAGTTGTCGCCTGCTGGCGTGGTGACCAGGTGATTTGGGCACCCACGAGCACGTGACCGCTTGTTCAAGCATGAAAATGTTTGGGGGGTGCACGTGCCCCCCCCCCCCCCCCCCCCGTGCCCATCGCCGAGCACGCGCCTGATAACACATGTTCACCGTGTACAGTACATCACTACAAGTTGCAAAAAAAAAAAAAAAAGCTCATCAGAGGTGTTAGCACTAGTGCATTTTCCATAGCACAATAACTGGTGCATGGTGTACATTCGAAAGAAAAATCCTGCATCGTAGCACACAATCTGGGTTATCAACTTATCACTATAATTATCACTAATTATCAGCATGAGTAAATATTCACTTTGGACAGAGGAGGCAGCCGTTGGTGCGATGGTGTCCATGCTTCGCTGGGTTATTGTACTCGGCCTTCAGCAGCGGTGCAAAGAACTCCGGAACGACGCATCCACTCAGCTTGAGGCGATCAATGCGGTCTGGTGTAAGCTCATAGAATACTGCTCGCAGATGCCAAACATACGATTTGCCAACGCTGGCCTCGAATTTCTGAATCCCAGCTTCGCTGTATGCAAGCAGTCCTCACTGATGACTCACATGATCGCACACTCACTGTGCATGTTCGATTTACTTCAAAGTATTATTTTTTTCTGAAAAAATCAAAACTTACGCGAAACACAGATATAAAAAACGATGGCCTTATTTGACTTTTCCACGAACTTGCGTGACAACCCATTCTTTTTCCAGGTTTCGGTTTACAGACGTTTCAGGTTTTCAGTTACCGTACCGTTTCTATGGTTGTAGCCAATGAGCGACGTTCCCGCGGTGGCCTTGATGAGCTGATAAAGCCGGTGGTCAATGGATACGGAAAATACGGTAGCAATAAAGCTCGTCGTCAATGGCACCCCGTACTCTGTCAGCCTAGCTTTGCAGGGGTCTGTGGCAGTTTTTCATTGTCAGCTCAGTTCGCATCTCACATTCGACTGAACATGCTCTGGTACCTGGAAACAGCCTGTCCAAAAACGGCAACATGAAAAGTGTCTACACATCGTGATCAGTTTCCAACTCAAGTTCTTATTGTCGTGAGGGGAGATGAATTTTTACGATAGTTGTGAATATTCAATAAGCGAAAGAGCCTGCACCTATTTATCTGCTCAGAAGCAAGCTGAAATAAGTGGCAAACATCGCGATCAGTTTTCCACTTTCTGTTGTACATGTACTAACAAAAGGAGTTGGAAGAATTGCCGAACTTTTCTGATAATTTTGAGGAAGGGAAAGATCGTGGACCATCCATGAGAAGCGAACGGAGCTGAAACTCACAAAGCTGAATCCACCACGTCCCCGACCACCACCCCTATACGTGTCTTGCTTTTATACCAGAAAGGCGAAAGACAAAACCTGAAACACCATCATAGAGGTCTGGCAGGACTTTTTGCCTTCATCAAGGCCTCGTGCGTGCGGGCGCAGGCCGAGGCCTGCGCCCTTGGCCGTACGCACTCCGCCTTATTCAGCCGTAAAGTCCTGCCAGACCTCTATGATTGTCTACGTACTGAAGTAGTCCTTGCGTGATCATGATAAATGTCTATGGGCAATTGGTCCGATTGATGTACAGCAGAAGCTAGGGTATTAGCAAGCGTACATGACCTCCCAAGAGTGTGCAACTCCCACATACCCTGCTGTCCCGACAGAATTTCAAGTTGACGTCATTATTTATGATGCAATGGTATGTACTCTTGGTATTACTATTAGTTTGCTCTTCTGCCTATTGATTCACAACCAGAAACACGTTTGCCTTGGTGATGACGCGACGTGTGTACCACCTTTACTGTCCCCCGTGAATTCCACGATTCCGCGGATTGCAGAATTTCCGCAGAATCCAGTACGAAGTGATTTGGCTTTTTATAACATTTACCATTTTTTAACTAATGTGTAAAATTTGCTTTTCTTCTGGCTGTTTCTCTGCTCCGGATGGCTGTATCGAAACATGGGTGGTGGCAAACGAGAGCCAGTTTATCGTAGATCAACATTGACCAGAAAATTTGGTGCATATAATTTAGTTCTCCCTGCCACGCTGGTATACCTAGTGGTGGGTGCTTTGCTGTTTTTGTCTATGTTTCGCGTCACCTTATTCGATGAAATCAATGAGGGAGGGCGAAAAAAATAAAAAAGCCATCCAAAAAAAACAGTGTACGTGCATTGCATTTGTACATAATTGTGTACAGTGAAGCGACGCGGCACTGTTCATGTACATTGACATGTCCATGAATAGCAGATTACAATATGAGTGTATCCCCTCTGCCATGCTTGTGGTCCAAACACAGGCGGCATGATTGTGTGACTTGCGGCCTAGCTTATTGCACAAACATGTAGTACATGTGTGTGAGCATTGCGGTTTTCTGGGTTTGCATTAAATTTGTATTGCATTTTCCAAATGTTCCGTTTTTTTGTTTTTTTTGGAACTCCGGCTGTGAAATACATGCGCACGGGGGACGCGAAACATAGATAAAAAACGGTGTGGCCTATTATATAAATGTGTAAAATAAGCCCCTGAATGGACGAGGAGGGCAGTGAATTGCTTCAGCAGGGCCTTTTGACGACGTCAGGCCGTCTTGCCATCACTAAAGACAACAATGAAGAACAGTAGGTCACAGAATACACTCTGTGAGAACGAAAACATGGCTGCGATGCTATGCTACCTATCCAATTCTATCGTATGCAACAACACAGCCACTAGTTACGAATACAAAAACATGGCTCTGCGGCAGCATACAATGCAGTTGACAGATTAATTTTCATCCACTAGCATTCCTTGAAGTGATATCTATCAACTTCAGAACATTGATGACCGAATATCCCAGTTTGTGATGCCATTTTACAATTTTGTTAAAAAAATGACACCAATTATTTGAACCCTGAGAATACTATGAAAGTAGGACATGATTCAAGACACTTTCCAAAGTGGGATCATTCCCATTTTTGAGACAACAGGCATGAAGGATAGCACTTCCACTTGCAACAATTTATTTGGACGTAGCTTGCCTAGAAGTGGCTGAAAAAACAACATTTTTACAACCATGTTAAAAAAAGCCAAATCACCTCATTGTGTCCGCAGAATATTGCAGAAAAGAGAGAGAAACTGCTTTTTCCGGAGACTTGATGTATTTCACAGCCAAACCAACCTGCTTGTGACTTTCAAAATCAACTTGCACGGTACATTTTGGAGCTTTCAATTTTTTGGACCAGGATTTTTGTTCCGAATTTATAGGCACAACAAACTTCAGGAAACTCAATCTGTTTTTACGCTCATTTCCCTTGCAGAATTGCCGCAGGATTTGCAGAATTTACTGTTTTCAGCCGCAGAATTCCGCACCGGGGCGGGGACAGCTATGGAAAACACCCGTTTTTAACTTGTGGCGTTCTTAATTTCCGGGTGGACATTCTTAGGCATGCGACTCTACTGTAAGTGTGCGCCTTGCACCATTAATCACAAGTCCTGTCACAAGGACAACAATAAGCCTTTTGCGCGTTGTACAGATGCACGAAATCCCGTAGAACCTAATGGGTGTTGAATGTGCAGGACCCTATTTCCACTAAGAAATGGGCCCTGAAGGCATTTCAAACGAAAACCTTTTCTGACAAAGATCTAGCTGGTCATTATTTAGTTCCAACCAAAGTGAAGAAACTGGAATAGGGATTGTTTGCCATTAATTATGAGGCTAAAATTGGTCAAATGCGCATGCATAGCACACAATGAACCCCCAATCGGTTCTGTACACACCTACGCCCTAGTACTGAACTTTGTACATCTGTACAACTCGCAACAGGCTTATTTGCACCTTTTTTATTTCATTATCATTTATGCTACGACAATTCTAGCACAATCTGTAACTGTTTTGGGTCCCTGCAGCACGGTGCATTTCATGATCACCTTTACTTTTGCCACCTTCTTTGGTTGTCACTTTCCTATGCAGAAATGCGTAATTGCGCACCAATTTTAATTTTTACTATAAATATACTAATTCCGTTATCTGCTATTCATTCATCATTATCCACGTCCACCAGAATTTTTACTTTCAATGTTGGACTGAAAAATGAAGGCACGAGACCTCATCCCTCATCAATCACCACAGAGTTTATTATATACTCACAAGATTAGGGTCGTGCAGCATGCATGGACATTCTTACTCCCTCCCTACACACACAGGAGCTACATAAATTGGTCTACACAAATGTTTATTGAAGGGTCAGTTTTTACTGTGAAGCTGCTGCAGGTGCGGCGGGCTTGGTGGCCTTGATGCTCTTAGCGACCTCACCCTCTCTGAATCCATTGCGGAAACGGCGGTGGACCTTGCGCAAGTGAGACATGCGTCCGGTACCAGTGGTGTGACGGCGGATGGCCTTCTTGCCCCACTTATCTGCATGACAACAGCATATACGTACCAAACACAGTGGTTGCAATAACATGTTCTGACACCGGCAATACAATTGATAGTGTCGACCTCTTGCAGATGAAATTATCATAGTGATGCAAGGGCCAACACAGTCACAGGGTCCATTTGACATACAACCAGGTGAACACTACCTCAAGTGCATTTACATACAAAAGCAAGTGCAGATGGGACAAAGTATGCTGGCCCACATTCAACACCCAGAAAGAAGGGATGCAGGGTGGGAGTGCAGCTCGCATAGTGGGCAGTGCAATATGGAGCATGGCCTCCAAGGCAACACACAGATGTTACCTTACAATTAAGAAATAATTAATATAGCTGACAACCGTGAAAAACTCAGTGACGGTAAAAGCACAAGCCCTACAATCTGCACGGTGCCTACAAGTACACGTGTGACTGAAATAAAGGATACGATATAGATAATCCAACTACACATGTATCCTGATTCATTATTACACCTTGTGTACCCGCTTGGATCCATACATGTAGACGATTGGGTGGTTTCTTCATAACAGGGTAACACATCCACCAATACTGGTAGGACTTGGACCTAATGGCTGTGGACCCAATTCCGCTATGGAAAATAGTGTACAAGCATATGACCATCACCACCCAAGCAAGCGCACATGCAGCTCCAAAACGGTGGGAGGCGAGTACATCAGACCAACCATCAAAGTGGCCAGACTGAATTTTCGTTAGCGTCAGATAAGTTGTTGCCGTACTAAAACGATTAGAGCCCCGTCTGCGATGGCCCTGGGGCACTGATCGTGCAAGTGTGGTATTTGTTACTTCAGGGGTTATTTACTTTCAAGCCCTACAATGTGCAATCGAATAACATGTACCGGAACATGGGCACAACTGAGACATGTCCACTCTGCATATTGCCGGGAAATGCACTATTGCTTTTACACAAACTGTACACTGCACTGCATTCATCCTACCACTCTGCACGACAAATAGCATCATTTACCGTCCTGTTCTGATGCGGTCATGGCAGAACCGCCACAGAATTAGCAGTGAGAATGTGGCATTCAACAACCCATACGTCGGTACACAGGCGATGCATCTCTACAATACAAAACAGTATCAGGACCAGGGGATGGCACAACCTACGGATATCGGGAGGTTTGGAATAGTACTGCATGTATATCGACTGAACAGAAAACAATGCCCCACTTTGTTTCGGTACATGAATAATAATGAAGCATGGTACATGGTGCTGGCACCATGCCTTTACAAACTAGTGGTGTGCACGGTTAGTCGGGTACCCGTGCTACTCGTGAGGACCTCGGGTAGACGGGTACAGAATTGTACCCGAAACCTGAAGTCGCAGGTGACATCATGTACAGTACACGTGTGTAAATTCATGTGATACTCCGCGTGTCTACCCAGTGTGTAAGGGAAAGGGGGCACTGTGGAGTTACCATGGAAACATTACCCGATCGGGTACCGTGAATATCCGTGGAAAACTACCCGAACCCGATACCGTATTATCTCTAATATAAGCACGGTCCTTTATTTTTTTCAATGTACCTCCGCCCCGTGCTATTAATGGAGACGTTTCTTTAATGGAGACGTTTCTTTATTGGAGACTGTTCCATTATTATTTCAACCTCATTTCAGAGGCATGTTGCCATGCCAAATTCATGTCAGACACACACATTTCAGGGTTTTTTCGCCGGTACAGATAATGAATTTACACAGTGTGCTTATAATGGAGACTGAGCACTTTATTTTTTGAATGCCGCCCCAAGGTGTTCTATTATTGGAGACTGTGCTTATATTAGAGATAATACGGTACCCGAAAAAAATGCTACCCGACTCAGCCCTATTACAAACACAACCAAATTTGCCAAAAAATTGATTTCTCACAAATATACTAATAATCATTCTGAAAGCTTACAATTCCACACACTACTAGTATACAAAAAGGAAAACAGTATAATCCTCGAAGACTATAACCAGGAACACTTCCAATAGTAGAGACATTGTCAGTCGCACTCTCCCCAAACATTTATTTACACAAATTTTGAATCCATGTGTGGATTTGTGTACATGGCGTGTGTAGCTTCTTTTCACAATTATTATTAGAACACAGCAAATTTTCAACTCACAATGCCTCATGCGGGCAGCAGGGTAGGCACAAGCTCCGCAGACCTTCTTCTGGATGTGATAAGAGCTTCTGCCACATCGCCTGCAGAGCGTGTGGGTCTTGTTGTGACGCTTACCGAAGCTGGAAGTTCCCTTCGTCTACAAGCACAGTGCAGCGAAACGATAGCGAAAATCCATTATACCAGTGGGCAGGGTACTCCTCTACTTCAGCAACAGCAGCAGCATCCATCCAAGGCTAGCCATGGCGAAAGAAATCTCTACAAACTTACCATTGTGAAGATCTATGACCCTTCGGTCTGCTGACCCTAGTTGAGAAGGAAGAAAAAGACTTTGCGCATGCGGTTTTTAGGACAATATGGCGCCCGCAAAGCAAAATCTTTGAACTTCGGCAAAAGAGTAGCCTTGCAAAACTACCAAAAGGATTTTCTCAGTTCAGTCCAGAGACTAGACGGCCGGCCATGCATGGCCTGGTTATTGAGTTTTTGCACGGTTACATCCGATTCGGCTACTAGTACTAGTGCTAGTATTTTGTGTTGGTGGAAGCATTGTTGCAAGATCCTTCCCTTGCCCTGTTCATAAGTTCGTGTGCCTTTTCAAGTAGATCCACCAGGATGGTAGTGTGTAAATATTTCTAATGAATTTGAATTGACGACATAATATTTCATGGCGTTGACGGTTCCCTTACTGGGCCTTAGTGAAGTGCCATGGAGCACGACAAAGTTGAGTTACTGATGGCGTTATAGTACAGTCATGCTGTGTGTCAAATCTCCTCCGTCGATCGATTACATGTAATCAAGAGCAAGAAACTTGTCGAGATAGAGTGAATCCAAGATCAAGGCTCATTTTGGAAATGCAATCATGTTTATGCATGTGCTAAGCTGCAAGAAAAGGCTAAAGCCAAATAAAATACTGTAGACTATAAGTCGTCTTGTATGAAATAGATGCAATTGATGTATTGCATGTGAATATCATCATGGGTTGATTACAAATGTCCGGCTTCTTCAATCTTGTTCAAGCCGCAAGGTTTACCTTCATCGGGATCTAGATATTCACTGCTTGAGCTGCATTTGTGCCTTGATCCTTGAGGGTGGCTGCATTCTAAGAATTTCTTGCAGATGCGGAAAACTCGTCTGACTGAGCACAAGTCTCACACGAGCCCTGGAATTTATTTTATAAATTTTTTTGTTCAAGTCTACCTTCTACATACATGTACATATTCACCACAGAAGCCAGGCTTATGAAGAGTTATATGAAGTTTTATCCGCCTAGGTTTTTATACAAGTATTGTATTTGCAATAAATCCTACATTTACATTTATTGTACTCATATCTTAGCTCTTGAAAAAATTAAAATCTGTCCCTTTGGAAAAACGCGGCCATGAATTCAAAAATCTGCGGCAAATTCCGCGGGGAAAAGAGGGGTTTTCTGCGGCATTTTCTGATGTAAAAGCAAAAATCTGCGGCACTTTCTGCAAGTTTTTCACCCTCCTCGTAGAGGATATGACAACTAGTCGCATGAAGGAGCACTTTTCGTACTATCCTTTGCAGTCACAAACTGAATAAGAGTGAAGAATCTTGGAGAGACATGCACTGGCAAGAGAAATGTGCTCAAACAGATCGCAAAGTAGTTTTTCTGCTGCTTTCTGAGTAGTAATTTTAGTAATTTACCCTAAAAAATTCAGATTCCGCGGGCAAAAGTGTAGTAGTAGTAGTAGTAGTAGAATTTATTATTTTGATAGGGAAGGCCCTACAGTGTGGATTCCGTGATTTCCGCGGATGATGGCAACTTCTGCGAAATTTGCCGCTGTCCAAGGGGACAGTAAAATGAAGCTTGCAGAAGGTTGACAAGGCATATGCTCCTCTCTTTTCACAAGAATCACATGCAGACGTGCACAGAAGCCACTCAAAAAAGAGCATACACGTGTACGTGTGACAAAATGCACGCAAAATAATAAGAGCAAAGACACATCTCTAATAAAGCACGGGTCGCGAGTTGGACCAGAGAGAGAGAGAGAGAGGGGGGAAGTTCAAGAAAAGAGTTGATCGATAAATAATTCAGAGCTGTTCAGTAAACATGGTAAACAGTGCTAGTGATTGTTGACGCTGAATGTGGTGTAGCATCGTGCCACCATGGGAAAGGCCACGATCGGTTGTGCGATTGCCCTTTCTAGCTCAGCCTTGATATTCTGCTGCACTCCAGGATGATCAGTGAGTGTTCCTGTGCATGTGCCAGGGTGGAAACTCTCCACATCCTGCCAGCAGCTGCAGCTCTTAACAAACTCAATGTCTTGAGTATGTAGGTTGGATATCTGCCGTTACTGACTCTGCAATCCAATGGCTACTGCCTAGAGACGTGTGTAGATTGGGGTACCACACTCCACAGTGCGCCAGTGCATAAGTTAGTGTAGAATCAGTCCTTCGGTGGATTGGAGTGTCACACAAGCCATAGCACCAGTGATCAGTGCAGAATCTGTACTTGTGTAGATTGGGGCACCACAGTCCATAGCCCCAGTATAGTGTCTCAGCGTAGAATCTGTACTTGTGTGGATTGGGGCACCACATGCAGTGCATAACACCAGCGTCTTAGCATAGAACTGCACTTGCGTAGGACTTTCACATATTATCTCTCAAAAGCGATTGCTTGTGCTGCACTGTGTTTCATGAGACAAATCCCTGAAAGGTGGCCAGCAGGTACCAGTCAATGGTGAAGCGCATCAACCATGCTACTCCAATCACACCGTATGCAGTCACCTGACCACATTGGGACAGAGCTGAAGTCAGAAAACAAGGACATGCACACACACACACACACGCACATCGGCCAAACAACACCTCTTAGTCTTCCAAGTAAAACTCAGCAACATTAGACCAAGCACACCACTATCCCCATGGAAACACATGGAGAAAATATGAGAAAGTTGCGCAAATTTCGGCACATAAAAAAATATAGGTCAGCCTGTGTGTGTCCAGTCGATCTAAGTGACTTTCAACATGCACCATTAACAAACATACGTGTATAAATACGACACAACACACAATCAGTGTCCATCTCTGTACCTTGTATTGCATGCGAGCTGGCAGCAATCCCCAGTAACTCCGCAAGGAATCTCAGCAGCTGCACAGCATCTCTTCCCCACACAGCAGCAGCTACAGCTAAGAGCTGTGCAAAGCTAGTCAACACCAGTGTTTCAACAATCCTGCCATACCTGCAGATACAGCACAATAATAAAATACAAGTACAAGTACAAATTCATACTTGCCAACCCAGCCAAAGCAAATCCCTTATACAATACAATAATGCCCATCCGGAGATGATGGCAGGTCCTGAAAGGACCCTTATAGGGGATTCACACACACGGGTAAAACCATGGGTGTGGGAAAATTGTTATGGAAACCATGGTGCTGGGGAAAGCAAGAACCTCTCGGGAAAAAATTGGCAAGGCCGTGGGCCACAGGGCGTTTGTCAAGGGAAAAATCCCATGGCTATAAGACGCGCATGCGTAGATCCCGTCTTTGGCGAGAACTCTGAACCCTAGTTGTACGAGTGCATCGCAGCCTGCATTATCAGACAGTGCCCATTGGAAAATCGTGTATGGCGAATGCAAAACATAGTACAGAATGTACTACAAAAATGCAGTACAGATCTATTTTGAAATTCTCCCGCCACAAATCCATGGGCAAACATGCGGCCAAAGGAAAACTGACCATGGGTGTGGGTGTGAAGTATAATCCTACCGGGATGTTATTTCATGTAACTGATCAGTGACGATATTCCACAGGAGAATGTCATATGAAACATTCTGGATATTAACCCTCAATTATTCCTCAAATGACTGGCACCATATACATGTAATGTCTTTTCTCCAGATTCAATTACAGAATCAAAGGTATACTTACGTTAGCTTTGACGCTGAGCTGAACATTTTCACCAGTCCCGAGGCCACCACCAAGTACGCAATGAAACCTGAATAACAGACGTGCACAAACCCAGGAAGGACACGCACGCACGTGTTACGCCGTTTCACCTTTGCTTGGTTAACTTAAGAGACAGCTTCTTCATTGTAGAAAACAAGTTAGTTTTCGGATTGCAAACCCCACCCGCATCCAAGCATTGGCTAAAAAAACTGGCAGAAAAGTTTTCTAGAACTGTTTCTGAAATTCAGAGTGTAAAACCGCTCCACTGATCAATTGAACACACTGAATGAGAACGACAGGAAGGTGAGCAAACAAGCAGAGTCATCATAACATCCGCCTGTGAACGAAAGCCCAGTATGTACTAAAGAAACAGTGGGACCATTGTCATTAGGTTTAGGCCTGTTTTGGAACTCCACTCTAAATAAAGCCAAACAACAAGAACAATGGAAGAATATGCTACACAATCAAATCGGTGGATACATGTATTTACTAAGTTACTTACCAATGACAGCAACCGCCAAGGACGCATAGAAGCGCAGCTCCAGCAGAGTAAAGTCACCCGTCTCAGTTTGGTGTCGATATCCAGATTCTTGCTTGATGTGCATAGCATACTTATAGTCAAGGTTGATACCACAGTTACTAATATGCGTGTACTTTTCTCTCTCTCTCTCTCTCACTCTCTCTCTCTCTCTCTCTCTCTCTCTCTCTCTCTCTCTCTCTCGCACACACGCACGCACACCTGGAGCTAGAAAGGGGAAGAGAGAAAGCTGCTCAATAAAATACACGACTAGGGGATATATAGGCATTGCAGAGCAACGTCATCAAGGCCAGCTTCAGGTAAACCTATGAAACAGAAACAAATAGAGACAGGAAGAAAACCCAAACACATGTATTTAAAAAATTATTATGATCACACCTAAAGCTAGAACATTACATGAAACAGACAAACAATTTTGTCACGTGTGTATACCCTGATCATTAATATTCACAAGAGCACACAAACCCAAGAACACGCAACTCCACTACATTTCTGTGCTGTGGGGTTTGGAAAAGTCGCTCGGAGTTGACATATTTATAGGATGTGATGCCTATGAACAAGGAATTGTTCACCTCGCATACGAAGGCCATCCACACGTCATGCTTGAATTAGAATGACAAACATCGACAATATTGGCCATACGGCGAGGAGACAACAATTTGATAACCGCAATCAGTAATACAAGCTGGATCGACATTTGTGTACACTGTATTCATGTATTGTAAAACTGTGGAGACAATGTGCAATAAAACGATGAAAAATGTGAAGAAATTGTGTAGAGAAAGAAAGGGATTCAAACAAGTTTTCGTACAACACTCATCAGGAATCATTGCTCTCGCTTTCATTGTTAAAATTCACACTTGTAAATTTCACTGCTGTTGTTCTTAGTGTTATTTCTCTAACTTAGATTTTCTATAATAGTTCAATTTTGTTTTCAGTGTCCTTTAGTACAACGAAGATTCCTGATGAGTGTTGTACGAAAACTTGTTTGAATCCCTTTCTTTCTCTACACAATTTCTTCACATTTTTCATCGTTTTATTGCACATTGTCTCCACAGTTTTACAATACATGAATACAGTGTACACAAATGTCGATCCAGCTTGTATTACTGATTGCGGTTATCAAATATTGGCCATGGCCTACATTAATACTTCAACAGAGCCAATCCCATCCCAAAGGGATACATGTTGAGTGTAAGCTATCGGCAATCAAGCATGTTTCAGAAGAAAAAACTTACCGATCGTTGGATGCTGGCGTTGAACAGCAGATGACGATAAGCTGGCATCTTGAGCAGGAGGATATCTTGAAAGAGTAGAACTGCGTCTCGATCAATGTATTTATCGGCTGGAAGGCCACATAGTTCCTGCATAAGTAAAAGAAAGAAAGAAAAAAGGAAACATACACGTTGGTGAATGTGCTAGCAAAACATTGCAAAACGCGAGAGTTTTTTCACTGCCAGTGTGCCCTAGGCCAGTGTGCCCTAGAGCAAATCCAGGTGGAGTTGCACACTATTGGAGTGTTATGGACTGTTCGTGGAATGCTGGAATTCTACCTTGTCAGGCACTTCAAGCATTCTTGTAGTGCAACGGAAGCTTTGTCCAACAAGCAGCTTCAACTCAATCCGTCCAAGCAGGCTGTCAGAGTAATACAGGATGTGGCTACACACCGGAACAGCTCTCACTACGTGTTGCGCCACCTCGACCTTATACACTGTACTAGAGTGGCTTTAGACTAGTGTGGTCTACGATGTCAAACTGACTCCAAAGAAGGACGATCGCGAATTCCTCTTGAAGGAAAGTCAATGGAAGGTGGCAGAGGAGTCAGCCCTGTTCCTTTGAAACGCATATTCTCATCAGCTGGATTGCTGGTAAATAAGATGAGGTGCAGGCTCAGTCCAGCTCATGTCAATGAACTTATTTTCCTGAGCATAAACAAGATACTTTGTGGTGCCATCAGCAAACACGCTGTTCAACGTCGCGGCACTTGGCCATCATCAGGTACAAAAAATGAATGAGGATATCAAGCTATCAAGGAGCAGCTTATACCTGGTATATGGAGAATGTTCCACCAAAAATCTGTCGATTCTCACGCCAAAAGCACAGCGTCAATCAGGGTTCAATATTCGAAGAGCGGGCAGCTAAGGTGCCAACAGCACCAGTGAACAGTGAATTAGTATTGCATTTTCATCCATTGTGTTTCTTTCACCAGTGAGCTGCAAGTCACTACACAATGCAATACGCTGCGAAGAAAGCCATTAGCAAAGGTGTGGGTGATGACAATGCACGTGAAAAAGAGAATTGCCACCTTAATCCGGCGAAGGGTACTGTCAGCTTTCTCCTATCACCTCTATTTCAAACATCCTACACTGCACATCATGAATAGATAGTGAGCCAATGGTTTACGAGTTGTCCGTTGTTGTCAACAACTAATATAACCAAGATATTGGTGAGTCAAAAGTGCAGCAGTTAGCACATTATAACGACAAGTGGTACGGACATTCAACGACCTTGTTACATCATGGTACCAAGTGCAGTGCATTATTCTTACTGTTCACTGTTCTTTTTCAATACTAGACATGGGTTAGCATTTTACAGCACCCTATTAAACTTCACGGTCGGCCTGTACCTTTTTCTGTGTGTTTTCAAGACACGATTAGCATTTTGGTTTCTGATACGATTGGCTCGTGATGTCACCCCAGTTGGGAGTCATACCGTTTCGTTCTCCTGGTAAACAGAGCCTTTTATCGTTGAAACGATACCAAACCGACGGCATTTCAGGTCCTGGGTACGAGTACCGTTGAATTTAGCGTGAACGGTAAAATGCTAACCATGTCTATCGTGTAAATCATCTTGGCAATATGATGGCATCCTTTTTCCTCTTTATAGCCAAAAAAGAAAATACCATAGCTCAGTGGTTAGAGCATCGCTGGCTACAAGCGAAGGTCCCTGGTTCGAGTCCTGGTGGTGACAGTCAATTTTTTCTTCAGACTTTTCCCGTTTGTCTCTTTTCCTCAAACCAGTTAATATTTTATGACTTGGGGCTCCTAGTTTGTACGTGAAGTGTGTGGGTTACAGTGAGGGCTGCGTCCTACCCGCCTGTGTGGATTCATAGGACGTGTGAGTTACGAAGTCTGAAGAAAATGTTGAACGGCCTCTGCTGGGATGACGACTACACCATAGCTCAGTGGTTAGAGCATCGCTGGCTACAAGCGAAGGTCCCTGGTTCGGGTCCTGGTGGTGACAGTCAATTTTTTCTTCAGACTTTTCCCGTTTGTCTCTTTCCCTCAAACCAGTTAATAAGAAAATAATATCTTTTTATTAAAAAGAGAAAAAAAGGGGAGACACTGGTTTCCTCTTTTTCCTCTAAATTTTCCTTGGCTCACCATCTGAGTTCATCTTTTTTTCCGCCAGAATTTCTTCCACTCCATCAAACATATGAACATGATTGTACCTAATTATTCTATACTGAAGTACATGATTGTATTGCTCGATAACAACTCGCCACTTACACATCTCGTCAAGGTTATGACGCCACCAGCAAATTCCCTGTAGAGATTCACAGCGCCAATTGCAGCGCCGCATTCCGTGCACACTCGTGCCATTCTCCGCGCAGCAGTTGCATAAACATTGGTTTTGAAGCAGTTTTATTGTGTTCCTCGTGATACAGAAATGTAGACTGATTGCAGAGCTCTAATGACACTTTGTGGAATCTAGTGAAGTTGCGACAAGACGAGTGAGAAGCTCCATCTTTCTTTCCAGTCCTACTAGCACAGTAATAGAGACAACCTCATTGGGGCTGAGTTGGAATACAAATAATTACAATACAGTACATCATGTAGCAGTTGACTTCACAAGGCAAAATACATGTTGGCATTTTACGATTTTGAATGTCTTTTCAGTTTTTGAATTCATGATCTGAAACACATGCCCATGACGTCATCTGGCGAGGCGTTCGTTTGGGCGCATCTTCACGATGGCTACGTTCATCCCATTCCGGATGAGCTTTGAAACGAACGTTACTTGACACAAAGTTTTTACATGTACCCGGTATTACCTGATTACAATCAGTAGAATGTGAGAACAACAATGGACAAAGCTTAAAGATAAGAACTCAACGCATTCAAATGATTGTTTCCAAGTAGAATCTACTACATTGTAGTCTAGTACGAGGTGAATAGCAATTTCTGGACATGAAAATTAAATAGAGGCCCACTGGCTGTGTGTTTTACATTTTTCATATCTTTTTGTATCTATTGTATGGCCTAATCCTTCATCTTTCCAAATATGTGACAATTGCTCATGCTGTGATCCCAGAGACTTTATAGCAGGATGTTTTCGACAGGCCAATTTTTTGGCCTAAATTTCAGTGTATGGAATTCTGGACATGAAAGTAAAATAGCGTTAATAGGCATCCTATACTGCACCATTTTTGTTATTTTTTCTATTGGTGGACTGCAGTTGGCCTCTTCACACTTCCAGCCAACAGGTCCAAGACTATACAGCGTCTGAAGTGAAGTGCACATGGGGAAGCCAACGATTCGTCCATTACTTCTTATTTTACTCAAAATTCAAAATTCTCATGCGACATAGTACCACAAAACTCGTTGAAATGCCTCCCAAGAAAAGGCTATCAACAAGGCACCGACATGAGGAGAAACTACAACAGCCCAGCTGTCAACTACAACAAGAAAAAACTTCATCAACCTGACTGACTTGACTCTACACGCGACGAAAAATTATTTTACTCGAAATGTCCAGAAATGTACAATGTCCAGAAATAGAAATTCACCTCGTACTGCACACTACAGTCCATTTCAAAACTATAGACGCGTACCTAGGCAAAAACCGTTATGCCAGCATCTATACCACATAAAATCTGTGATCACTTTGTGCATAATTTTTTCCAAATTGGGCGTCTGTTATCCAATCCTTTAGAAACTATATGAGAGTAATTGTGGAGCGATCCTGAGCAATATTCCGAAAACTATTCTCAAAAGTTTCCAGCCAAATTTGAAATATTTCAAAAACCCTACGCGTCTATAGTTTTGAAATGCACTGTAGTACTGCACAATGTCATGCTGTACCGCGCCGGGAAATAAATAACACTGAGCAATACGTACTTTTGTAATGTTACTACAGTGGTCAGAATATCCATGTCAGGCAGTAGTATAGGACATGTAGCCCATTTGTACAATTCCCTGATCGCTGCACTGCCCGCCTACATGGCCATGCACCCATTCTATGATCGAAGCACAAAGCCCTAAAATACATTCTCTTCCCTTGAAAAACAGATTGTGCCCAGAATGCTGGACTATCATTGGATATTGACCAGTGCTAACTTCATCCTGCCCCGACAGAAAATGACCCGGCACAACCAATTACTTGCAAGCAAATCGGGGAACCCAGACATGACCAGATGGTATAAACTGGTACACGCACAACAGCAGAGTACGTAACAGAGATCAGTATAAATGCCAACACCACAGGAGTATGTATATAGCACAGGCTCTGATGAAGTGTAGCACACACAAAGGACCAAAATAAATACAAGTAGTCATAATTATGGTGGAAGGTAGCTAACAGGGCAAGCTACTAGCAAGCAGAAAGTAAAGAGTAGGGCTTAGGGATGGAAAGTAGAAAGAAGCAGGCCACAGAGTGGAAATTGATTGAAAAAAATGAAGAAGAGGAAAATGCTTCAAGAACCTACAATGTCAAAAACATAGTTGTATTGAGCGGATTAATTTAAAAAATCTTCTTACAAGGTTGATCGACAAAGCTTTGACTGGAACTGGTATGGTACATTGTACAGTCCAGTCACAAACAATCTCCGGCCCTTTCTATCAATGCTAAATCCAGACGAAATAGTCAAAAACAGCTGAATGGTCTACTTTTTGAAGAATTAGACGAAAAACATATTTGGAAGAGCATTTCATGCTCCACAGCAAACCAAGTTTAGAAAAAGGTTTAAAACTATTAACCCATTTATGGTCAAGAGCAAGAGTATCATCATTTTCTGAACGGACCGTAGTGTACAGTTTAGTAGTGTGCGCACGAAAATCGGAAGACATGCTAAGGCCAGCTATGCATGCCATGTATTTGCAGAATAAAGCCATGTGATGGGTGATAGCACAGTCACAACACACAAGAGGATACAGCATTGTACCTACTACTATTATCAGCTATGAGAAGATGTCGGTTTTATGCAGGTCAGCTCAACTGAACCAGGGGAAAGTATGGGACTACGGAGGTAAGAAACGTTTTCATATTCAAAAACTTCATTTGTAGCTAAGTAAAAACCTACAACCATGAGCTCCTAGTGGATATTCCTGAACGAGTAAGCTCTATCATGTTTTATGCTCACATTGTGATTTTAGTCAAATCCACATTATACCGTGGACTGTTGTTCCTTCTGTATTTTTTCGCATACATTGACAATAGCATTGCGCCCCTGTACAAGCAAACAGCAAAACAGATACAACACATCAGTGGAAAACTGTTTCAAATACGTGTCAAATTGCAAAGCCTACGCATTCATGATGACAGCAACTAGACACAGAGGGTTGTAGGCTGACTAGTTTGTTTGCTTCCTTTACTAGCATTTGAATTAGCACGAAGTACAGGCAAATCTACCTTCTATTATTATTATACGCATTCCCGCGGCAGCGTCAACCAAGCAGTTATGCTTGATCCACACGTTCGCTTATGCTGGACATTGAAACAAAGCAGATGTAGACAGCTCCTAGAGAATGGGGCTCTACAAAACCAATGATCGAAGTTAGTCCTTCAGTAACATGGAGCGTCATAAAATTGGTCTCATTGGAAAAATGTCATAAACGGCCTGCGCTTCGGCTTTCTTCCGCCCATTCCCAGTATCCTAGCCAGTCGTCATGTCCAATAAATACAGAACTCTCCCGCTCCAAAGTGGAGGAGCAGGAGAGAGAGAGAGAACGCAACTTCCCTCAACAAAAAATCTACCTTCTCACCAGAGGAAACCCCCGGTTCCTGCTAAGAAAGTATAAACTATAAAGCTTTGCGAGAGTAAGAAATAGTAAAGAATCATATTACACAAGAGAGAGATTGGAAGCTTTGGTACAACTCTTGAGTTTCACGTATTACTACGATCATCAGGCAACATATTACATGATAACTCCGAGCTCATTTCTAGTTCATGGCATACCCTACACCCAGGTGACTGTCAACTCTGTCGCTTAACCCTTTGGAAATGCACTGATCACACGACGTCGGGAGATAGCTGCAATTGCAAGTATATTCGTTCCAATTTCCATCATAACGCTGGTTCTACTTCACCGATTTTGACGATCTTGGGCTCGTTGGAAAGCTCTTGGAACGAGGATAACAGCTCGCCCAAACTCATTCAGGAGAGCGATTGCCGTCTGCTACTGAATGCCAGGAACGCCAGCTGAATACCAAATCCAAACCGGGAATAGTCCTTATCTCGCCATTTCACTCGTGCTAGCTCAAAATCAATCAAATTTTTTCTAACAGACTCACAAAAGCCGTGACAAAAAGCGCTGGGAGTGATGTCACACGCTGCGTGGGCAGGAAGAGGGAAAATCCCACTTTTGAACGAAATTTGCACTTCGCTGACGCATGAAAAATCGAGCGAACGTTCGAGCACTTGCCGCTCTGTTATACTAGCTTGTATCGACCCCGGAGTTTTTCGAGCCGACAGCTTAGATTCTCTGCTACCTCGTAGGTATTTCGATTGTTGAAATCGGTTGAGATTTGACTTAGTTGTGACTCGTTGAGTGCACTTGCACACATGACATTGGCATCGTTCGAATTCGAACGATCACCTCCAAAGGGCTAAAGTGTGCCATGCTACCGTGAGTTGAACATGTAATTTAGTCCACAGTGCGTTTCAAAGAATGACCTATTGTTCTAAAAACCAAACGTTAGGCCCCGCACCTGGTACGGTACCCATACCACATAAAATCTGAAGTCAGTGTGTGATATTGTGCACTGCTACCATTGAGAACTTACGTTTTGAGCCGACTCGCTGAAAACATCAATCATTCGTCCCTCAACGAAGCCTGAAATCAAGCAGGGTGCGACCGTCACTGATGCTTCCTGAATTAGTAATGTTCTGAAACACAGCCATGAAGAAAGAACAGGAGGACACAACCATCACTTACTATTAACATGTCTATAGTATCTCCTTCTTCTGTGCCTTTTCAAGCCCAGTACTTACAAACTGATGCGTTCTACCAAAGCCATCGATATGCATACGGAAACTAGTATAGGTATGCCGCCCTAAATGGCAGTAAATGCTACTATGACCAATAGGCCATGCCAGTGGATGCAGCTGCTGCTGTTGTATACAACGAGGTGGCCAATATGATGGCAGCAGAGCAGGCAACTCCTGGAAAGCGAGCCAGGATGCGCCAGTGTTTCATGTACAGTCAACTTCGCTTATAACGACACTCGGCGGGGCATCAAAAAAAGTGTCCTTATTCGCGAAGTGTCGTTATAGTTATACCCAAAGTCTCATTATATGTATTACAGTTGGATGGAACTTTGCTCTGGGTATGGACATTCTGTCGTTAATCGTGAATTGTCGTTATATCCGCAGTCGTTATTAGCGAAGTTGACTGTAGCGCTCTCAGCAGCTGCTAGCACGCATTTGTCATGGTTTGGACGGCAGCGTACCAATCAAGTCTCTGCAAGTCCCTGCTAGTCTCTGCTAGCCGCAACCCGCAAGCTTGTGTTGTACGTGCCCCTTACAAGTAGGGCACAGTATACATAAGCCTTGCTTGATAGGTTAACATGTTTTGATGATGACAGCATGCTACAGGGCGGACTCTGCCAGCCGGTTTATGGCTGTAGCCAGGAGCACTGCTGCGCGTCCTCCGCCTTGTAACATGGTGTCATCGTCAAAAATAGGGCATAGTAGGGCATTGCACATGCAGCACAACATTGTAATATTGCTTACTTTGATGGTTCAACAGGATCACGGCGATACTGCAATACTTCAAACACATTAATCAGACCTTCCAGGGAAATCTATACAGAGGCAGGAATTACACAACACACGATGGAGAAATAAGTAATGGACATTGTGTGAGGAATGTAAGTGGACACAGTTCTGTATGGATTGTAGACAAATACCATACTTTTGTGCGAGGAATGTAAATAATGGACTGGTCAGAACACTAGGTCACTGGAAGTAGTGAAAATTAATCGTTTCTGCAAATACTTGGTGCTGGCATGGAATAGAGTGGGGCCAAGTATCACACGTGCGTCCCACCACCATTGCAGCTGTGCAGTGAACCTGTACTCATTTCACCTTCAAGCGGCAGGTGTAGTGAGCTCCATGCAAAAACAGTGAACCGGTGTAAGGCCATGTGTGATCCTACAAGTAGTACATTTAGATGCATACACCTGATGTCTTACTTGAAGTAGCTACGTAGTTGCACTCAGCCATTCGGGTTTTTTCCCTTGCCATAAATCTAGGTGGGGCGCTCTCACGAGACAGGATGCCCTTAGCAATACCAATAACGAAACTACATGTATTTTCTTTGAATTGTAAACTGAAAATACTCACATTCCGGGACCGTAACGTCAAGGTCTTCTCAACAGGATCAGCTACTGATCTCTCAATCACAAACATTGACCCTTCCAAACCAAGCATCTGCAGAAATCAACAACAGCACATGATTCTGTCAACAGTGTGTTAACACACATTACAAAACAAACTTCATAACATACTCACACAGACAGCACCTGCGTACTCAGCTACTCATGCAGCACTTGGTCTCTTTTCAGCTTAGCTCACTGTATTCCATTGCGCTACAGTTATACTTCTAGACTGCCGGCCAACAAAGACGACATGGGGATAGCAATGTGCTGACAGCAGCAGGGCAGTCATGATGTCTCACTGCACTACAGATGGTACAGCATTCAAATCTGTGGGCATCTGCTTCAAGCACAACTATGACCCATGATGCCAGATGGTCCCGGTGAACCCCTAAACCATGCATAACAACCTGTTCAGTTGTTAAGTTTTGTGCACTGCAGTACTAGTAGTCTAGTACTGCAGTGTAGTACAGTCAGACCTCGCTTAACACAAACAAAGTGTAGTACAGTCAGACCTCGCTTAACACAAAAAAATATCCGGATAGGCGAGGGAACCGGATAATCGAACACCGGTTATGTTGGATGCATCACGTATGCTGTAAAGGCAGCTATTTTCTTCCGGATGGCGAGGGATCAGGATAAAAGAGGACCGGATAAACGAGGTCTGACTGTACTCCATAATAATATGATACGAAGAGAATGCCATGGTATACCCATCCCCAAGAGCATGCAACTCTGCAAGGGGTTTGCCGATGGCAGCATGTCACATCATACTCATGGTGTACTGGTCTCGTTCAAACCGTTCTACTGTCCATTGCACTTTAGCAAGGAATAGAGAAGGGAAATTAGCAGTCCCTGGCAGAAAGTGGACAGAATCTCTGGCGGATCCAGACTACCCACGGGCATACGTTGTGTAAAACGTACTTGCAGCAGATGTGGACCACATGATGTGAAGCTTTGCTGCTGGTGCTTTCATATGCACAGCTGCACACTACTGGGAATGGGGGCCGGGAGAGGTTTATAGGTGAATACACGTCATGAGTTCGGATTTTGCCCTCCAGCTATATTCCATACATGATGTAGATGTACAACTGTCTTGAGGTGTCTCCCAAATATTTATAGGATTTGCCCTGCAGTCATATGATGACAATGGTGTAATCGAAATCCAGCCATACCATTGATCACACTGACCTTGACAAACGGTACGGCTGACCACATTGAAAAGCATGATGCAATCAGCCTCACACTGTGCAGTCGCCCTTCCTTATCGACATAGCGTTTGAGAACATCCACAGCAGTTACTTTCGGAGAGTGTTCGTTTGGGTACTTGCGATAGGCAGCAAGGGATACTTCGTCCCAACTATAGCTGCAGATGACATCACGCGTACAGACGCATACATACACCCATCGTACGCATTATCTAAAGCCATAAGTAGATATCTACCAAGCAAATGTACTAACTCGAACACATGCTGAGTTTTGAAAATCTTCATTGTGCATTACTCTTCACTGGGATAATTTTGATCTCTACCACTCCACTCCAATACGACAAACGCCCTAACACATTCTCTTTACGACTCGCAGGTAGGTCGCATCACGTCCCACCAGTAGTAACTTAGTTATGATGCAGTTCTGGTTGTGGACAGCTCGACAGCGGGCAAGGTTGAATGAATTCCTCGCGATCGCCTCAACAAACAAAAACCCAATACAAAACAAAAGATATTTTCACTTTCGCAGTTTCGGCGTTTTTCGCCTGATCGATGACGCGACACCATAGCTAGCTGCCATGGGAACGAAGCGCGGTTGTCATGTACATCGCGTGACTGGTGACGTGATCGATCTCAGAATCGTCGTTACGGCAAGCCGGTGCTGGTCTCTCTGGGACACGCAACAAGAAAGAAAAGAAAGGAGGTTGAATGCAGGTGACCCATGCCATGGCATGCTTGGATGAGACGGAATGATCACGAAAACCTTCTTCAGCAACACTGACTAACTTTGGAACGTGCCTATCATTCTTCACGCTTCGATACGTGTTTGAACAGCACCGGGATTCTCTAGTTCTTCCCTGTTTCCCTGATATGGATCGAGAAGACGGTGGGTATGGCGCTCGCATTGTCACTGTTTTTTTTCGAATTCGAGCATTGGTTTGCATTCTTCCTCTGTGGACTCCCTTCTGCAGCTCTTGTAACGTCAGCGTCCGAAATCGGAGAGCTTCGACCTCACGAATCAACTGGCTCAAGCCCTGATGTTGCCGTGCTGGCTAAAAACAGTGCCAGTGAGGACTCGTCCAGCGATTCTGAGGAGCTGCTTGTGCCAAGATCTCGTAAAAATCATAGCAAGAGAAAACGTGCTACAGAACCTGCAGCAAAGACTAGCCCAGTTGTGAACGAACAGCAGGATCCAGATCACGATAAGCGTCAACAGGGTTTGGCGGGACAGGGCAGTCTACCTGTGAATGCTGGCTCAAGTGAAAGTATTGACAGGCGGGACGGTGAAGAGTCAGAGAGTTCTGCTGCAGCTGCAGTCTCAATTTCTTCCCATGACTCTCTACCTTCGAGCACAGTTGCTGCTGCTGCAGGGAGTGTGTCTGGCAATGAAGGGAGGGCAGATTGTTCTGTCAGTGGTACGTCCTTGTCATCATCTCGCGAGTCACTTGGAGTCGGTTCTGCTCCAGTAGCCATCACTGCAACTACCCATGATGCTGGTGTTTGTAGTGCTGGTCAAGACCAGTCTCATGCGCAGCACAGGCAATCAACACCAACCCAGAAAGGCAGCAGTACCATGTGTGATCCTGCGGATCAACTGACCCCAACACCGGACAGAGTAATGAGTAACAGCAACGCAACACCAACCTGCTCCACACCGACGGATACACCTCTCAAACTTGATCGACCTCTTGTCGTGCACACCCCATCTAATACCGCTTCTGGCGCTAGCTGGCTGGCACAAGGTCTGACCACTCCATGCGAAGTAGTCGATGTGTCATCGCATAATATTTCTGAAGATGTAGATACGGCTGATGGTGAGTTCTGACCGGCGCATGCCAATGTTTAAAAAGCATGATAGTGAGCATAAGGGTGGACATGGGGAATGGGTTTCTATTGAGTGTGTGAGCACGAAGGTGTGTATGTGGTATGTGAGCATGATGATGGGCATGTGAGCACAAGTGTAGGTTTCGAGACTATTGTAGATTACTACGCACTCACTAAATGGGTGCGCCAGCCGATAATATTTGTACGAAAGAAACGCAGTTTTCCTCTCACCCCGCACTTCAAATAGTACACGACAGTTCTGGCCCGTGATGTTTTGCCCCGTTCATAAGGTAGTAAAGTAGAACCGTGTTCATGTGCACTGCACCGTGTTCGCAGGGCTGGGGCCACCCGGCACCCGTAGCAATGAGTCATACCCTGTACGCATGATGTTTTGGCCGCTTATATACTGACCGTGATTGCACTGTTTTCACATGTCTGCTATCAGAGGCTGAGGTGGACATCACAACGCAAATAGCCAGCGCTACTGTAAGTACTGAGTGTAGGTTGTGTACAGTCCTCTATTTCTGTTCATACTTTATGAACATCTAATAGATAGGTATGGTTATACCGTTGCAACTGTACTAGCTCTATGCTCAATATTCGTTTTTACAGTAGGCACTTGCTTGACTACTCGATCAAATAGATCAATTAATATTTGAATGTTTGGTTCAGCTGCCCATGGAATATTTTGAATGCATCACTCAGTGAATATTAAAATAACATTGACAACAGCTGTTGTTTCTGTATTCTGAACGGAAGAAAGTGTACCCATGCATTTGTTAGCACAATCATACATTTGTACGGTTCGGTATGTTCCACTATGCAGGACACCTCATCACCGGTAGACGCGGCATTACTCCGCGATCTAGAGCGACGCGCACATTTCGTGGCAGGCGATCTGACGCATCTGATGGGCAATATGTCAATGAACCTTCACGCGGTGAGTCAGAGCTAGTAGCGTACCATAAAAGCCCGTGCATAGGCCCCGGGCGTATAGAATAGCAGCCTCGATTTCCTGGGCGTATACAAGGGCACGGGCGTTATTTTGGAACCGGGCGTATACTGGGAATAGGGGTAGCAGTAAGTAATGGGTATCAGTACCGGTACATGTACTGGTGTTTCCGGCATACCTGGGCGTATACATGGGCATGGGCGCTATTTCGAAACAAAAGTTTTGACTTCCCCTGACTGGGCGTGTACACGGAGGGTGGGCGTAATTTCGAGTGGGCGTATACAGGGGCTTTTACGGTATGTGTGAGCATGTATGACTATGTCTGATCCTTCCAACCGTATGCACATACACAGAAGACGACGTTTCCCCACGGATTTGAGCCAGTGGCGTGCAATCATGATACATGTATATTCGTGTGCCATCCTAGACTGAGGGCTGGCAGCTATGGCTCTGAAAAGTTCTCTGGTTTGTCCTAGATAGCACAGCTTTCCATTTTCCAATCCAACTTTTGATGGTGATTATCTGCAGGGTTTTTTTACCAGATCAATCAAAGTGCTAAATACCAAGCAATGCATTGGATTGTATGCAATGCCTGACGGCTCCGGGTCGTTAACGTGCTCTGCTAGTGATAACTGGCATGCAGTACAGCATTGCTGCAGGGGAGACCTACTTGACGCTACTAGTATCTGATAGAACGCTGGCACACGTGTACATGCACTGTAGTGAAATCTGTCCAGTTATGGCAATACGTGTGCATGACTGTACATGATGGTCTGTCACCGGTAGTGTTGCATATGCCAATGATGTCATGTCGCAGCTAGCAGTAGTAATACATGCGTGCATCGTGGCTCTCTACTTTCTTCCAGATGTCGGCGGTCTCGTCAAGATGTATGGAGGCGTACAGGGAATCTATCGATGATCTCGGTGTCAACGTGGACGAGAGTATCAAGGTAGCCAGTCTGATGGTGTTACTTGTGATGGCACTCACCTACACCTGTGCTGCCAGATGTGACTTTCTTGGATGTATAACCCAGTTGTGATAAAGTGACTTGTGCCGGTGTTCTAAAATAGAAAGTGGTGGACATTGCTCATGAACTTTTTTAAAGTGTTATTGGTGTCGTGGACACATTGCTGAAGCACTGCACAAGAGCCCATGCTTTTTATGAGTCTTTCCTAAGTGGTTCTTGCAAGGGCTTACTGGTTGGTGTTGATTCTGCTGTGTCGTTTCCTTTTAGTCCATGTATTTGCTGATCGCAAAGTGTGAGTCCATCAGCAACGACATGAAACCCATCTACAGCTTGGCCGATCAAATGTAAGTCGATGTGTCCGTGCCCTTCAGCACAAGTGAATGAAGCTGGCATGTGGACTAGTAGAAGTGCGATGGTAACCAGTGCAGAAAGGTTCTAGTGAAGGGTGTTTAGTAGTAATAGTATTCTAGTACCCAAAGGCAAAGCTTCCTAGGACTAAGAACGCACTGCACATACATGTATTGCGATAGGAATTAGTTCTTCACCAAACTAGCTGCATTCCTTTTCGGCAACTGGCCGCCCAATCATGCTGGCAACATCCATGTTTGTGTTTGTACGCATGCATGCGCGTGCACACACACACGTGTGTGTGGTGTGTATGTATTTATGATTGTATTGTGCAAGAAACACGGAGTTGCGACGGACTCTGTAAACCTCCTTTGTGCCTCCCGTGTGTGCGTGTGTGTGTACTTGCGTGTTTTTGAATCTTCAGCAAAAGTATCAAGCGAACACTAGCTGTGTTTGAGCAAATGTGCAAGTGACGAGGCCAGTGGCGAATTCAGGCTTCACATCCAAATACAACCTTCGTAATTCTCTTTCCCCTGCTTGAGTCAGTGAGACTAACTAACTATGCATTTCTGTCTATCGTGGATTTATATTTTCATTCGCAAAAACTGAACACACCAAATGCTTTGCTATCATGCTGAAAACATACTCCTTTTTAAAGTTTCCTCCTCGGAAGAATGATCAACTCTCTCAAACTATTAGGGAGCATCTCATAAGTTCACACTTTTTTTGTAAACGTAACGCATTTCGAATAGACTTTACCCCCCTACCTCCCCCCTCTATCCGAAAGTCTTATCGCACATTTTCTAATACTGATTACTACACTGTGCATATCCATGGCCCATGCCATGGATGTCAAAGAGGTTTGTTGGTGAATGGCATACATAACAGTCAGTAGTACGGCACCTTTTGAGTACAGCAGGTAGACATGTACAATCAATGACATGTACATGCAAACAAACAGAGTTGCTCCACAACTACTGTACTGTAAAGTGTAAACTGTTACTTTGAGCTGGCCAGGTACACAATGCATTGTACACAGTTTGATGATACTAGTGTGACATTTGACACCGCTGAGAGGGTTAGCTGATCTGCAAACACAGCAGTACAGGTAGATCTACACCTAAACAAACAAACAAACAAAAAACAAAACAAAACAAAAAAAAAAACACACTTATTTTGCTGAAGCGATCTAGCACAATGTCATGCACTGCATGCACAGTATGTACTAGTACACATCCAGAAAATGTGCGAACTGTCATTTTTCTATTCGAAAAGGGCGCTACCCCCCTACCCCGGTTTCGAAATGCGTTACGTTTAGAAAATAAATGCGAACTTATGAGATGCTCCCTTAATGCGATTAATAGTATAAGTGAAGCGGACATTACTTATACTATTAATCGCATTAATAAAGTTGTTGTCTCCTCGTCGCCTTTTCTCTCAAACTAATGAATGATCATTCCATGATTTTTTAATAATTATCCTTTGTAGGGCTGTTCATGTAAAATTGCTACTTGCCGGTGCTGTTGTGAAAATTGTTCGTCATAATGCGCTGTGTCAATGCTCATCATGCTATAATATTATGAAGCAACCACTCCACACTTGATGATGAGAGAAGCCAAAATAAATCAAGTATCGAAACCAAAAGGTGCCAGAAAGGGATAACACGAAAGACGTGTAGACCTATCACATCACCCCGAACACTAAAAAGCGAAATACCATGTATTCCAGCTGTATCCGTGCTCGTGTAGTGTGTCCACTCCCTCCGCCATTGTCTCAGCAGATGGGCATAGTCCAGTACAGGTGCAGGTATCGGACAGCTCTGATTCCAAGTGAAATAAAGAGCAAAAGAATGCTGTGACTTACTGCAAACCTTGAATTGCTTCAAATGTAGAGACACCTCCACGTGCGTGCACGGTTGATCAGTGCTGGTGACTGTGTACGAACGCATATGCATCTGAATACATGCACCATGCTGGTGAAGTGTTTGATGATGGCGGCGGTGGTGATGGTGGTTCGAGATTGCTACACAAACAATACCACCACAGCGACATGGACATACCGGATTGCACTGTATTGTACACCCAGCAATCAAACAACATGAAATAAGTCTAGATGGTATACACCTACACACCTACCTAATCACATGACCTGAAAGTATTTTTTAGACATGATTCGTGATGATCTGTTCAATTTCAAGGAGACACTCAATGATGCGAAGCAAATTGTTACTACAGCGCTAGAAAACTTCTAAGACTAGAGAAAGTGCTAACCTAAAAAGTGAGTAAAAACATAGCTGTTAGCGGGCTGGATAAAATGGCTTTAAAATAGTCTACAAACTGTGAAAGGACCTGAGTGTATGGTCTACGTCTATGTCCGGTCAAAGTCCTGAGCAAATGACAAGTCCAAAGTAAAGGTTCTAATACGAAGTGCTATAATGTGGGTAAAATGCAGCCATCTTGGAAGAATAGGGCATGCTTAACGTTACCACTCAGGTTTGTTCACTGAAAGAAGAAATACAACCAAACACCAAGCAAGGCAAGCTGGTCGTCAACCAGCAGCAAACGGACAACACCACACCATACCATGTCCAAGGTCGGACTGTTTGGATGCAAGCACCCAAACTACCAACAATAGCTCATAAACTCACACTGGAGTTATTGTCTTACTTCCATACTTTTACAGTCTTGATAATCATGAGCAACAACAGAGAAGGAAAAAGGAATCTGACTTGAAAACAACTAAAAGCACAACAACAGCAACAGCTGAGAAAACTAAAGTCAAAAGTCCGACTCAAAACGGAACTATAAGCCGGAACTGTAGTGTAGCAACATAATGCATAGATACACGGGAAAAGAGCCGGCACACGCACGCAGCGCACGCGCAAGTGAAAGTCTAGACATCAGAGCATGAATACATGAATGCGTGACAGCAAGCGCGCCTCAGGCACCAAGACACAAGATCACTACAGACATAACAGAGAGATGAAACGCACACAGCAGATCCTAGACAAACACAAACTGGAGCATGCAGGCAACTGAACACAAGTCGGACAGAGCTGGATAGTAATTATAACACTGAATGCATGAGAGAGTAGAATCACCTGAACATCACCCCCTCCTTGAGGGACCATAAGCAGAATGGGAACGAAAACACTCTAAATCGCAATGTACTAATCGTCTGTAGCTTCACGAACAAGCAACAAAGAAGTAGAGCGTAAACAAGAGAGGTAGAGCGTAATCTTCTCTATCGCAGAATAAGAATGACCCTAAAGTTAGTTCTATAGCCTTCTATCAGACTTAACAAGTATTATGCACACAGCACAGATTGTCATACCTAATGAGTGGTGCAAAACGCAATAGCTGCCGTAATTCTTCTGCTCAGGGAGTGCGCACCGCATCTATCGGGATGAGCACAGTGATAGGTCGGCGGTATTGCTTCCCTTTCACCTTCACGTCGACAACACGTGTTCTTCCGTCGGTGCCTGGGTAGATCGCTTCGATCCTCCCGAGAGGCCACTGGCCGCGAGGAGTGTGCGCGTCCAGGACAAGCACCACGTCTCCAATCCGGATGTTGGGAAGGCTCTTCTGCCATCGTTGACGTATGTTCAACTTTGGGACCATCTCTTGTAGCCAGCGCTTCCAGACCGCGGCTAAACAGCTCTGCAACACCCTCCAGGCTTTGAGGTGGTACGCCTGGCCATCTTCCTCGACCGCGGTCATCACGGTCGTCGATCCCGCTAGAAAGTGCGAGGGTGTTAGCGGCTCCGGGTCTTGTCCATCTCCACTCTGGGCCGTTAGAGGTCGACGATTGAGCTGAGCCTCAACAGTGGTGAAGGCAGTCTGGAGCTCCTCATCAGAACACACAGCATTGTGCAAGATGCCGACCAACGCTCTCTTGGCACACTTGACCATTGCTTCGAAGACCCCGCCGTGATGCGGTGAGCGTGGCGGATTGAACCTCCACTCCACGCCTTTGCAGGCCATGGTAGCGGCAATCTGGCTGTTCTTGAGGCTTTCGATGGCTTCTCGTAGCTCACGCTCGGCTGACACAAAGTTGGTACCATTGTCGGACACGACGAGATCCGGTACACCTCTTCTCTTCGCGAACCTGGTGAATGCCAGCAGAAAGCTCTCCGTGTCCAAGCCATACGCCATCTCAAGATGAACTGCTCTGCTCTGAAGACACGTCATCAAGCAGAGATAGCGCTTTGCTCGACTTCTTCCTCTCCCTTGCTTCGTCAGAAAGGGTCCGGCGTAATCCACGCCCACCCGACTGAAAGCTCGGAAAGGCTCCTCGGTGCGGAAGTCGGGTAGTGGTGCCATCAGCTGTTGAGCAGGCTTTGCCCAAATCTTCTTGCAGGCCGTACACTGGCTCCGGTGCCTTTTCACTGCCGCTGGGCCATGTACAATCCAGAACTTCGAGTTCAGGGTCGACAACAGGTGGTTGACGCCAGCAGTGTGATTGTGAGCCGCATCCTCATGAGCGATTACAAGGGCTGTGACCGGATGCTTCGTTGGCAGAATGACGGGCCTACGGAGGCTGCTGGGAAGGTGATGTGCCGTGCTCAACCTGCCGTCCATCCGCAGTAGCTGAGGGTTGCTGTCATCCAGAACCGGTTGTAGGCGTAGCAGTGGACTTGACGCCGGGATGGGCCGCTGACTTCTACACGCTTCAATCGTCTCATTGAACTCGTCTTGCTGAGCCTTAGCGAACCACACATCTTCAGCTGACTCCAGTTCAGTAACTGTGAGGGGCTGCACGAGAAACTTCTGCGGTTTTCTCGTACGCTGGTATTCGAGGGACACCATGGTGCCTTCCACCGCTGCCGATCCTCCAGTCTGCGGTGTGTCCTGCCTGCAGCATTTCCCTTTGCTGGCGTGCCGAAAGAACCTTCTGCACCACGCAGTGACACGCTTCAGGCGAATCCAGGAACTGTATCGATCTGGTTGGAGGCGGTCAATGCTCGGACCGGTGGCTAGCAGGGACGATGCTTGGTGGCGCTTGGTTTCTCCAGGCAAATTCGTCGGCACAACGATGTCACGGTTCGGCCATTCTGACGGCGGCGCTTGCAAGAAACTCGGGCCTTGCCACCACTCGTCACACGCTGCGAGACTTGAAGCTGTCATTCCGCGTGTTGGGAGGTCTGCTGGGTTTGACTTGCCGGGCACATGCTGCCACTGCTTACCAGAGGTCACTGTCTGGATCTCCGCTATCTTCACACCGACGTCTGTGGCGAACTTGCGACTGTGAGAACGCACCCAGAACAGAACATTCATGTTGTCCGTCCAGAAGAAGTGGTGCGCTACTGGGATGTCAAGAGCTGTGGCGACCTCCGTGCTCAAACGTACGCCCAGGGCCGCTGCCTTCAACTCGAGCTTCGGAATTGACATCTTCTTGATTGGCGTTGGACGACTCTTTGCCATGCACAGCGTGACCTTCACTTGTCCGTCTGGGTAGGTGACTCGCACATACGATGCCGCAGCGAACGCTGCATCGGACGCGTCCGTGAAGGTGTGAACCTCAGTGGCACATGGTTGTGGGAGTGCTCCTGCAAGTTTGAAGCAACGGTCAACTGACACTGAGGTGAGGTCCGGTAGCTCCGCGAACCACGTCTTCCACTTCTTCACCTCTGTTGTGCTGAGAGGGTCATCCCAACCATGGCCGGCAATACAGGCCTCTTGAAACAGGATCCGCGCTCTGATGGTGAACGGTAGCAGCTGGCCGCGCGGGTCAAAGATCGTCGCCATCTTCCGCAGGACCGATCTCTTCGTGATGGCATAGTCCTCGGCTGGCGCGTTATACACAAACGTGAACTGATCCTTGTCTGCCATCCAGGTCACTCCAAGAGTCTTGGAAACAGGCGGTGCGTTGCAAGCCGCGTCTTCTAACATGACCTGGGCTTGGGGTGCTCTGTCTGCTGGTGGGATAGCGTCGAGCACGGCTGCTGAATTACTGTGCCACTTGCGCAAGTGGAAGCCGCCTTTGCTGAGTGTTGCGTCCAACTTCTGCTGAATCTCTACTGCCTGGGACTCATCCTGGGTAGAGTGTAGAAGATCATCGACGTAGAAAGCCTTGTTGACCAGCGCTGGAATGTCGATGCTGTCGTCTCGGTCACTGCTGGAGAAATCCTCCGCCGTTTGTCGCAACGCTCTGGTGGCGAGGTAGGGCGATGCCTTCATCCCGAAAACCAGTCTGTTGAACTCAAAGACTTCGGGCTCGCTGTTGTTGTCCTTTCGCCACAGGAATCTGGTGTACTTCCTGTCGTCTGGCCGGAGGCCAACTTGAAGGAACATCTCGCTGATGTCGGCGACGATTGCCACTGGCTCCATACAAAACCGTAGCAGGATGTGTACAAGGTCGCTCTGCAGTGGTGGGCCTGCGTGCATCTCCTCGTTGAGGTTACATCCACTCCAAGAGACGGCCGCGTCGAACACCACCCGCACCTTGGTGGTGACCTTGTCTTGGCGAACGATGGGGAAGTGCGGAACGAACCACTGATCTTCTCCATCCGCAGCTACCTCTTCTGCTGGCACTTGCCTAATGTACCCTTTTGCCATGTGCGATACAAGGACGCGGTTGTACTCTGCCGCGATGTGCGGCTTCTGTTCAAGACTTCTTTCTTGGCTACGGAGACGGCGCTCTGCCATTGGCCGGTTGTTCCGCACCTTCGGGCCATCCGCGCTGCGCCATGGGATGCCGACACAGTACCGCCCACCGCTATACGACAAGGTCGCGGTCGTCATGGCTTCTGCTTCCTGTTCGGCTGGCGTTCGGTACGTTGGGCTGACTCCGAGACCGACACTCTCGACATTCCATAAGTCTTTCACCAGGTCGTCCAAGCGATCGTCCGCCTGCTCCACGCTGTCACTCGGTAGACGGACAGCACAATGGGTGGCCACACGAGCTGGGTCAGCCTGAGCTGATGTCGGGCCGTAGCACACCCAACCGAGCGGGGTGAGCCGTGCCACTGGACTGCCGGGTGGGCCACATCTCTCCTCCAGAGCCTTGTGGAGCGGCGTAGCATTGAGGCCGATGAGGATACCAATCTTCTTACTATGGGAGACTGGGAAGTCGATCTCTCGTAGGTGGTCCCAACTACTCTTGCGCGCGTGCCACTCGATGATGTTGGAGTCTCCAGTTACCTGTGGCAAGACCCAAGCGTCCAATGAGGAAACATAGCTCCCGTCGCTGCTGGAGATGGTGACTGTCGACTGGGTTGCATCTGTGCTGACGCTGTTCCCTCCTAGCGTCTGGACCTTCAGTGGTTGCGATGCTGGCTGGATGCCAAGAAGATCTGCAACGTCCTTCTGGATGTAGCTGGCTGTCGACCCAGAGTCGAAGAGAGCAGTACACTCGACCACTCGGTCCTCGTTCTTCAGCAATACTGGCACAGTCATGAATGAGATCCCATCATCGATGAACGTTGTGCTGCTAGACGGGTGCAGGACTGAGTCTGCACTGGCATGGTAGGTCACCTTCTCGCTTGTAGGCGTGCCGTTGGCGGACGCTCCTGCGGTGGTGCGTGTGTTGGAAGCGCTCCCTTTTTGCTCTATGTGCAGCATAGCATGATGCGTCTTCTGACAGACCGTACACTTGCCGGTGTCACACTTGTACGCTCTGTGCCCGGGCCGGAAACAGCAGATGCACAGACTACTGCTCTTGACTAGCTGCCAGCGATCAGGGACAGACATCTTCTCAAAGGCAGGACACCGCTCCAGGGGGTGACTGCCGCTGCACTTCAGGCACTGTGCACTCTGCTTGGGGGGACCGGCAGCATACGATCGCTCCGCCCCCTAGGGTTCCATGGTCGGTTCTGAGCTGGACGCTGCGGTGGCTTGGACAGTGCAGGCTTCTTCTGATCTTGGTCAGACTCGGTCAGCCTGGCATCAACTTGACGCAGGGTGTGCACTCGCTTCATCAACCAGGTGGATAGTGTCTTCACGTTCGTTAAAGAATCGTCATGAGACTCGACAAACCTCGTCAACATCCCGCGGGGAAGCTTCTGCGTGATTGCGATGTAAAGATCACGGCCTGGTGTTAAACTGGCAGTTGACATGTTCAACAGAACATTCCGCAGTCTGACGGCCAACTGCTGCAGCTTGTCGGAGTCCCTTTCTGAGGTGATCCGTGGAAGTGCTAGAAGTTCCTGCTGTTGGCGCTCGAGCTCGCGGTCATTACTCCCATACCACTCATCTAGCTCCTTGAGCGCAGCGCTGTATGCGCCAGGGCCATCCAGCAGATCCGCAATCAGGTCATCTGCCGTGCCACCTTCTAGAGCTTCCCTTAGACGGGCCATCTTGTAATCTTCTGAGACCATGTGGTCGTCGTCCACCAGCCTCAGAAACTTCTGCCTCCACCTGATGTAGTTCTTCTGTGAACCATCAAACTTGGGTAGTTCCAGTGGCTGGATCTGATGTTGGCTGATACCACTGAAGGGTGCACTCTGAACGCCCTGTACCCAGCTGCTCACTCTGTCAGCTTTTCCACGTGCTGTATCTGAAGCTGCCTGAGGCCACGATCTTCCCAAATGACCTTGTACTACTGGAGTAATCTCCATACTACTACCACTAGGCTTGTCAAGCCCTACAGCGACCGGAGCTGGCGTCCTGTCAACACCGACAGGGGTGGACACTTGTGTTTCAGCAGGAACGCTGTCCTGCTGTTCGGTCGCTTTGTCTGCGGTGGAGCCATCTCCATCAAGGCGAGAAACGCCACGGCTCTGGAGAGTCTCAGACTTGAGCTCCCCGTTCAACCGGTCGTCGGTTTTGAACGCTTGAGCTACAAAACCTGCAGCGGGAGGACCAGCGGAGACGCTTCGCTCCGTGACTGCCTGGTCGTCATCGTCAGTCTCATCATCAGACGCCGCCATCTTCCGCGCAAACAACGCCAGGCTCTCAGCGCAGGTCTGAAATGACGCGTCAGTGGACGGCTCCGTCTCCTCCGGACGTCCCTCTGACTCTAGTTCGTCTCCTTCAATGGAAGCCAACTCGGCGTCTAGCTCCAGCTGCAGGATTCTTTTCTGTCGCTTGAGCTGCTGGACTTCAAACTCCTGCTCCAGCTTTGCTAGCTGCACCGCCGCCTTCAACTCCGCTCTGCGACGCCTGGAAGCAGTAGAGGAAGCGGACGATGTCAGGGAAGAGACACTACTCTTCGTATCGTCTAGCTCTGCCTCAGGCTCTCTGAACCTTACTGGGGGAACACCTTTCGTGCTCCTGCTACTTTTTCTAGGTTCCGCCATTTCTCTAATCACTGCACTGGTAGATCTACGAAATGACAACTCTCGAACCGATTCGGATCCACTGATCCGGCTCGAAGGACCAGATGTTTGGATGCAAGCACCCAAACTACCAACAATAGCTCATAAACTCACACTGGAGTTATTGTCTTACTTCCATACTTTTACAGTCTTGATAATCATGAGCAACAACAGAGAAGGAAAAAGGAATCTGACTTGAAAACAACTAAAAGCACAACAACAGCAACAGCTGAGAAAACTAAAGTCAAAAGTCCGACTCAAAACGGAACTATAAGCCGGAACTGTAGTGTAGCAACATAATGCATAGATACACGGGAAAAGAGCCGGCACACGCACGCAGCGCACGCGCAAGTGAAAGTCTAGACATCAGAGCATGAATACATGAATGCGTGACAGCAAGCGCGCCTCAGGCACCAAGCCACAAGATCACTACAGACATAACAGAGAGATGAAACGCACACAGCAGATCCTAGACAAACACAAACTGGAGCATGCAGGCAACTGAACACAAGTCGGACAGAGCTGGATAGTAATTATAACACTGAATGCATGAGAGAGTAGAATCACCTGAACACGGACACTTTCCGAAAAGATCACTGGCAGTCCATCCCCGCCGGTGCTTCTCAACTTCTCACAAATCACTTCAGTTCACATACTGCTGGTATGGTATAGAGTTCTACTAGGAATGTGCTGATATCATCTCACAGAGCCATGTCAGGGGTGTAGCCATGTTGTTTACACAACCACCGATGGTAGTCATTCAGCTTGTGATCACGTGGCTGCACCTGCACACACACGTATGTCATGACACAGAGAAACAAAACCCAGATTACAGATACGAGCACACAATGCGATGCCAAGCACACATAGTCACTTGGGAGTATTTCTGTATAAGCCTATGTCGTGGGGCAGGTTCGCAGTCGTCTTGTAAGCGAAAAACCAGAATTCAACATTTTTACCCAACCTCCTAGACTTGTACTGAGAACTCACCTGTTTCCATTCTCCAAGGCAAAATATGCGGTATGAATCGTTTCCATACTTGCCAATACCATAAAGTTCGTTGGGATAATGCCACGTCTTGGTGATGAATTCATCTGTATCCAACATCAGCAACACAAAGATAATACATCAACTCAAGTTCCACTATGCTAATGGGGTATTCACACGACAGGCAAATCCACGTGCACCGGAAAGTTGCTATGGTATTTGACCTGTGAACGAGAAAAGTGTCTGAAAGTGGCTGAAAAGTGAAAGCGAGCTGGGGGCCCACTTTCACGATAATCGTGGCGTGCACGAGTACATTTACACCAAAAAGCGCGAAACAAGACTTGGTTTTTTACGCGGCTCTTTAGAGCATGATAATTATCGTATGTGTGTTTTGAAAATTTGAAATACCCATGGGTACTGGTCGGTGAAGCATTCAAAAATGCAAACATGCCTGTCGTCGAGTGCAGCTGACTGCTGTGTGAATCCACACAGTCACTTTTCTCGTATGTCACTGCCTGTAAAACGTGCAAGTGCCTGCCGTGTGAATACCCCATAAAGGAATGATCACCCGGAAAACTGCAATCACAGGCATATACTCGAGTTTAGACTCAGGTGGAGAGAGAAAGAGAGAGAGTGAGAGTAGAGACACAGATAGAGACACAGAGAGAGAGACACACACACATACGCTCATGAGTGCGCATATGCACACACATACCTACATATGCAAATACATGCACACACACACGAACCACGACAAACTGGACTACTTGAAGTACAAGTACTGCAGATCACACCAACGACACTGTGCACTGAACAGATCTCTACGTACTTGAAAAACGAGCGAGGGTTTCAGCTCGTTTCTTTGACAGGCCCAACGGTTCAAGCAATGCTTCAACAGCTTTCCGATCAGCAACACATCCCTCCTGTGGTGTGGAACACATCTTGAAGTACTCCCACATTCTCGGTATGGCAAGTTTGCCTTTGGAAGAAACAAGATAGATATGAGTAGATAGATAGAAAGAGAGAGAGAGAGAGAGAGAGAGAGAGAGAGAGAGAGAGAGAGAGAAAGAGAGAGAGAGAGAGAGAGAGAGAGAGAGAGAGAGAGAGATGCGAGTAAACCATTACATGTCAAGTACAAGACCTACAAGATCAAATGCATGTACTTGAAGCAACGATGAGAAAGAACTGTATCATCTCCAAGTAGCCAAGCTAACAGGAATGGTAGATCCGGAAGTTGCCAGAGTACAATGCATGTATTTATATTTCCTGAAGCATCTCCTGCGGCGTGAGCAAAACAACTCCGGTATGTGCTTTGACTCTTACCATTAGTTTTGTTCAGGAAGATGGTAGCCACGAGTAGCTTCCATGGATCATGGAACAAGCTTTCTTGGATAAGATTGTATGGCGAGCGGGGTGGTACATACTTCAAAGTAAACGTCTTGGTGCACGTCAGCTGAGGCTGTACTGCAGCACCGCTCGCCTTCCTTGCACGCGATGACTGTGAAAAGTACGGGCTACTAGCCGAGGATGGCAACGCACTTGATGTATTGTCTGACTGTGTTGCAGGTGGCGGAGTACATGGTATATCCTGATCATCTGAAACTGCAGCCGTAGTCATATCGGACACTGCCAAACTGTGAACCTCTGATCCTACAGCACAGCACGCTTCATCAGAAATTGGCACAGCGTCACAAGAAGGTAATGCAGGGTTATCTGAAGCTCCACCATGCGTAAAAGCTGCACTACCCGCCGGGAGGGATGACGCGTCTACCTGCACAACAGGTTCCTTGTGAATGGTAAGAGCAGACACATAAGCGGCATTTTTCTGTGTGGAGTCAGTACCACCAACACTTGCATGCTGCTCTACTCCATCAGTACCGTGCAGTGCTTGCCCAGATGTAGCAGGATGCTGCAACGATTCAAGGTAGGCTCTAACGGATCGCAGTGAACGAAACTTCTTCCCTGACGGGCTGCAGAATATCATCAAACACAAAACGAAAGGAAACCTTGGAGTTCAGGAACTAGCAAGCTAAGTGTGCTGCCTTGTACTACTGCCGTAGTAGCGTTGTGTAAGCCATCAATATTGGCAAGGGGACACTCTAATTGTTATCATTTAGGATTACCTAGTCAGGGAACAAAGCATACCGGTAATCATCCCACTCATCTTTCACCGACTGCACAAACCTATCACTATATGTAGGCTGCCGGCACCTCAATTTTATGTGTAATGGTACGTGTGTGTGTGTGTGTTTGTGGGGTGCGTGCATGTGCGCCGTGTGTGCGTTTGCAGATTCGCGTGAATCTCTTGCAATGGGTGTGTACATGGCACATGGATGGTGGTACATAGTGTGTGTCACTGTGTGCGTGCGCGAGTGTGTGTATGTGTGTGTTCACGCAACAGCCCAAGATTGTAGTCATGTCTTGGAATACTGTGCCAATGTTTCATAGCGTGCTTTTTCCTATACATGTTACAGTGGTCCCTCTATAATCCGGCACCATTTGTGCCACGAAAATCTGCTGGATTAAGGAGGGTGCTGGATTAACAAATCTGATTTACTGCTGCAATGTGCATGAAGAGGACATTTTGGCTACTGAAAATTGTGCTGGTTTATCGAGGGTGCTGGATTATAAAGTGCCGGATTAGAGAGGGACGACTGTACTATGATGTTAGTACCGTGGCTCGTGCTCCCCCCCCCCCCTCGGTCTGCTTTTATTCAATCTATCTCCGGCTGGTTTGTAACAAAGGTAATCAAGACTGACAGTACAATTTACATCAGCTAAGGTCGAAACCTATTGCACAGTCACTGATGTCAGGAGGTTCGATACGATCATACCAGTAAGGTATATTCAGCCCAGGTGCTAGGTGGGCCTACACAAGTCATGTAACCGTGCTACATGCATATGGACGTGCGTTTACGGTTTAGTCATGGTTACCGTACCTGTAGAAATATGTGTCAGAGTGACCTCGGGTTTTCCCAGACTTCCTCACAATGACTTCAGTCTTCCAGCCGTCCGGAACCTCAGAAGACATCGCGGTATAAATGATAACCACACGATCTCAGTTGAAATGTAGAATCCGTTCCTCACACGGATACAAAAGACTATGTTGCAGTGGGCTGAGCAGCATGGGTGCAAGCAAATCCACCAGATAAAGGATATTTCGGAATTTTGGCGTTATATTTACTTATAACAGAGTAATGGCCTGCAAACACAGACGAGGCCGAGGGTGGTCTGTAAACAAAGAACATGTTCGACCCATAGTCATAGCTGTTTCCAGAATCATGGCAAGGAACGTTGGCAAGATGCATTTCAAACTCGAAGTCAAAAAAGACTCGCTGCACAACACAAATTCAAAACACAGACGTGCTCGAACACGTTTTTCATTCACTCTTCTCGCGGGAAATTTTGAAATCTGCATGATGTCATCATCTGAGTGCATAATTATTATTATTTATTATGGTGCGTACTGTTTAAACACACCAACAAGAACAATAAAAATTATTACTCAGTGCATGCAGTTTGCAATGGTTTCAGCTTTGCAATATTTTTATTCAATGCCAATATTATTGGCATTTATAATAAAAATAAAGCATTGTGTTTCACTATTGAAACAATTATTTTGACTACAATAGTCGTCCAGTACACTGGTGTATAACCAAGGCCCTACTACCAGCTACTGCATTGCGTATCCTGACGTGATTGAAGGGACTAGTCGACCATGTCGACAGGATCATGAAAAAAGTGAGTCACCCTTTACATCATAGGTACATTGTTGTGTTCCCCGGCTGGCTGCTGCCTGGAGAAGATTAGAACCAGGGAGCAGTACTACTCCCTGTTTAGAACCACAACCGAACGCAAGAATAGTGTTTTCCTGTTGTTGCAGGCATTACGTTTTCCTGTTTGGAGTGGCGATCGACTATGGTGTTGGAATCAAGAAAATAAACTTGCATGTTGTCAACCAAGTATGGGGAAAAGAAATCCATGTGGAGTCAACTCTATAAATTATAACTTATATTCCTGGAGAAAAGTTACAAAAGCATCCACCATGACACACAGTGCTCAATATAGCTTAGGGAACTGTGGCACACAATTTTAAGTAAAGAAAGCAGCCAAACAAAGTAATAAACATGCATTACCAATAGATAGAGCAGGAGCCAAAAATAGAATATATCTTTGTCAAAAAGGCAGAACAATCCATTTGGGAAACTGGCAAACGGTGCCACTACGTCACCAAATTTAAAGCCATATCAAACGTTAATTGCTGCGCAATTGTGACACACACACACACTCACACACGCACAATGCAATTGGCCTGCTGTCGGTCAAGCTGTGAATGGAGGATCAAGTGCCGGAAACTGCAAAAAAAGGGTACAGTTTGTTCATGGGCTGTACGTGTACTCGTTGTGTTGGTGCTACCCGAATCAGAACAGTCTGCATAGCCAGCTACACTCCTGCTGCGATCTACGAGGATTTGTAAATTAGCGCTTGTCGGAGCTGCTTGCTAAATTCAAGTGAGACAAGTGGATGCTGAGCAATCCACAGTCGTAATCAGCCACCAGGATGACAGACATGGAACAGCTCTGGCTGCCAGATGGAGAGTAGGTGGTCAAGTTCGGAGAGTCTGTTACATTGAAGAGATGAAATAAGTAACGGCGCAAGCGGGAGCTCAGGTTAGTCGAAGGTTGTACATGCCATCCTCGGAAGCCAGGAATGGTGATGTGGCCATCGGCGTTGGAGAGAAGTCATCAGCTGTGTTGAAGTCCGGCTCCATCAGCTCGATCTTGCGCCCTCCGCTTGCATCTACCGCAGGCTGTACAAAACAAATCAAGCCCAGCAGAAGCAGAAAAATCAGCATTCCACGGTCATAGAATCTACCCGAAACAACCACTGCATCACGAATATAAACACGATAATATAATGGGGTTTGGGATACGCAACGTCAGGTGTCAATCCTCTTGCCCGCCTGTGCTTTTCACATTCTTCAAATGACTGAATGGTACATGGAATTCTTTCGAAGTAGCAGAAGATACTTATACGGAGCACAAGCTACTTGCGGAGAGATTCTACATGTAGTGCTGATGGGTCACCAGAGGTGCTTTCAGAGGGGAGTCACCCAGGTCAGTGATCCCGTTTTGCTGCAGTGGACAGATGCCGGCCTGGAGAAATTGTGCCAGGTTCAGAGTGACCGGCCTGGTCTAGCCAGTTGAGAGATTGTGTGTAATGAAATTCCAGTTGTACAATCATCATGTACTACTTTCCAATATCCTGAATCTGAAATTCAGTTTTCACTGCCCTTGCAAGCTATCACACACTACACTGCAGCTTCTATACGTATCATCCTTGAGCTGTTCATTACCTTTTCCGGTGCCTCCTTCCACGCCGATCCGAACATTTGCTGGAATGGCGTCATCGTTGTATCGTTAGAATCCTCAATGTCCTCGTCATCATCGGGATTTGCAATGCTGCGAGAGAAGGAAGAGTTGGGTCTGGAGTCGGCCCGAAATGAACCTCCTGTACACAGTGTAAAAGAAGCCACAGAAAGAAATGAGCAGGTATATTACGAGGAAATTTACAGCCGAGAGACAGAATTCCATGTCTGTGCTTATAGAAAATCGTAATGACTACTGATGATGTAGCACCAATCTACTGCCGTCAACACACACGCATACATACATGTACTAGGTTTGAAGGGAATGTACATGTAGAAACATGATTGTGTACTTAGTATCTGGACACCAGCCCACCCCTAGGCATGTTTCTCCATCAACCCTATAGTACTGTTCTACTGCAATGTGATCTCCCAAAGACTACAACCAAGTGTATGTGCCAGAGACAGACAGACAGACAGACAGATGGACGGACGGATGAACAGGCAGACAGACACACACACACACACACACACACACACACACACACAGAAAGAGAGAGAGAGAGAGAGAGAGAGAGAGAGAGAGAGAGAGAGAGAGAGAGAGAGAGAGAGAGAGAGAGAGAGAGAGATGTTGGCCTTACCTCGTGCGCGTAGCGTGAACTCCGCTGCGGCAACAGTTGCCGACTGCAAGTTCAAACAGCAATCAAACACACACACATCAGGCATGAACATACCTGTTATGAGCACAGAATGCTAGCTTTGCTACAAGCAACTTGGAAGCAACTTCACAGCAACACTTCCATGACGTCAATACAACAGCGAAACACATTAGATCCTCCATCAGCCAAGTGTCTGCTACTTCAATTACGTATTCCAGTGAAGCAGTGTAGGTTGGTTGGCAACCTTTATCGACGGCTAAACTGAAAAGTCCCATATCACAAATGTTTCAGCTATCATCCACTGAGAGGCTGTTTCTTCAAGTACAATTAATAATATCCTGTTTATCATCACTGCGAAATCAGAGTTGACGGCCTAGCTTACCCGTGTTGTCCGTGGACCCTTCTCATTCTTTCTCAGCGTGTTGTTCGCACTTGTGCCGTGACGCAGGCGATTTCCAATGGACGCGCTTCGCTGACGTTGCGCTGCCTCCAACTGCTCTTCACGCTGCATTCGCACCAGGCCATCAATCTCCTCCTCGGTCTCTGTTGCAATCCAAGGCAGGTCACGGTTTGTGCGGTCGTAGTTTTCCTGAAGAGTGCTGCCATGCTGTAGGAATAACATCGGAGCACAGGTGTAGGGGTCATCAGATCCACAGATGCAGGGGTCATCAGATCCACAGATCAGCGTGGTACGCTTAGTGAGTTGCAACAAATTGTTACTCAGCTGACTCGCTGCATCTATGATGACCCATAGATCTGGAAGGTTGTTGAGGGATGGACAGTATGAACTCCAGCAACTGAACAACCCATGCATTGTGACCAGCATTACCCTGGGTGTAGAGATCTGGAAATCATGTCTTTCAATGTGACATTTACCTGTGCTAACTTGATCATCATTGACCAGGCATTCAGATCCTGCATGGTCTCTGCACAGAAGTGCAGCATCTTGCGGCTGTCAGAAGATAAGAACCGCTGCGCAAGCAGAGGAGACAACACAGCAGAGACACACTTGCAAAGAATCCAGTTACGACCTACACGGCTGGAGCCATGGAGATGTATACATGCCTGGCGCGTTCAGTTTTCATTTCAAGCATACAAACACTGGTGATGACACCCATTTTCACAGTAGGTAATCAACCATACGGCACCCGTCCCGTCTACCCAATTACTAGTAATCTGTTACTGATAGACATCATAATACGATTTGTCAGTATTTGAAGTGTGTTCAGCCAAAGGCAGCGCCAACACCAGCAGCACCCGGGTATCACGTACGCCGTGACCCACATGAACAAGCAGACAGACACAGGCGCGTTCTGCACGCGCGCGCGCGTACCTTCAGTGTGAAGCACATGTCCGTAGGCGCCTTGTACTTCTTGCGGTACGCATCGCCCGTGTAAAGAACCATGTCCTTCAGGTCGGTGAAACGCTGTAGATCTTTAGTGGCCTGAAAGCACGCAAGAAGTGATACCGTGGTTAACTACGAACGAGCCATAGCGTTTCAGTAGGCATCCTTGGGCACAGGCTACTAACTGCAAGCAGCTGTAACTCACGCACACAAGTGTGACCAGTCACTGTGTCCATTGACTGCATGTTCTGTAGTGCATGCTATTTGCTCAATCTTGCTCCCAGACCCGCACCATCTTCGCACTCACACCAATTCTGCAACATGGATCACAATGCAGACATTCTGGTGTAAGCTGGGCCTTGCTGAGCCTTTGCACACATCACCACCGCTGCCACCACAAACACCACCACAAACAACACCACTCCCCACACCACCACCACCACAATAGGCGTGCTATGTTGCAAGATACCTCCACACTTGCACTTTAGTACTGTCGTGGACATGGAAATTTGGTCACACGTCTAGCGGCCCCAGGGCGCTGGCCATGTACTAGTAGCCGTGAGTACGCATACCGTACACACATTCATGTATGCGGTGCTGCGGGTTGCATCGGATCAACATGTGCACTGAATATGCATGCAACGTTCTGCACGCACTGAGGGTGCCGGCCCCGGTCATTCGACTGGATTTCCATGTCCACGACAGTACATGTCCGGACTTGCTCATGTCACACTCACCACCGTCTTTCCTTTCGGTGAGAAGTAGAGGCCGGACTTGCGGAACACGAAGAAGTGGCGCTTCCATGGGCCTTTACGACCTTCCTTCACCATGAGGTTTCCTTCGAGGTCGGGCAACGCTTGTGCTACAAAGAGATCCTACAGGGGGAGCAGATAGAATAGTGGAATGGTATATTAAATTTAATAATATAGAATACTATTTCTCGAAGCAGCAGGACAGTGTGTAGAAAACAATCACGTTCTCTACGTACAGCGCATTCAGCCTACCTGTGCACCATGAAATAAGCAGCCACTCAGCCTTGTTCTGGAATAAATTTTGGTTTGCAAAACATCTCATCTCTGCAAAGATTAAAATGAATTCCTTCCAACTGCTCACAACCGCTTCCTTTACCTTCAAGATCAGATCTCTCTTTTTCGGTTCTGAGACTGTCGACTTCTTGCCAGGCGCATAGTCATGGCCTGGAGGCATGAACAGCTGTCAACAAAAGAGCAAAACCAGCAAACCATTAGGAACTCCTTCTATACCATGTAGGTACGTGCAGTGAAAAGGTCTGCAAAATGCTACTTTGTGCTGGAACCCGTCTATCAGAGAGACAGAGAGACAGAGACAGAGACAGAGAGAAGCAGTATTAACAATTTACCTGCGGTCGCTTGAAGAGCATGTACTTGTCTGGCTTCTCAGTGAATTGAATGGTGTTGGGACTGTTGACACCCCAGCATTCTAAGATGGGCACCATCACCTCATGATCCTCAATACGACGTTCTGCACAGAAGATGATTAGACTACAACGTGAAATCGAGCACAGTGAGTCATGTACATACATGCTGGCAGTCAGCATGCATGACTGCTCTAAATGCCAGTAAGTGGTCATGTAACAGCTAGACCATGGCCAGTATATCTAGTGCAGGGTGCCCTGCAAGGCACCCATGCCTTTCTCTACATTGAACTTGAGGCACTATGGCCCAGTCAACACAATAGCTGCAAGGAGAATACAAATGCACACCGCCACTTCAGTTATAGAGTGTGAGGACAGCTGCTGTGCCCAGCAGGTGTAATGAACTCATAATGTGTACCACGGTTTCGGCAAAGTGCACCAGTCCGCCACTCTCCACTCTCTATTCCCCCTCCCGAAGGAACACTTTAAACCCTGTAGTACACCACAGGTGTTGTCCTTCCCCAACACCCAATCAAGTTTGATAAACACTTTTTCAACGATATTAACTCATTGGTAACTTGTTGCCCCATCTAGCATTCTCAGCCAATGATCTGTTATGATCAGTATACAGAGACCATGCAAACCATACACACATTACGAGTACACTAAGCTTTGACCCCCCAGACATACCGATATAATGCTCGGCCAGCTGCTCTATCAGAACGTAGTTAGTAGATGCCTTGACTCTGTTTTTCCGAATCAGCCTCTGCGTCACTTCGTACGCTGTCATCATCTCGTCGATCACGATCATTTTGGAACTCCCGTCATCATTGTATGCTTTCAGTACCAGCTGTAAACGGGACAACGGGTGGGGAAGGGGAAAGGCGAAGACACAGACATAACGTTAGAGTGAAGGGTGGGGTGAGGCAGCAGAGGCAGGCAGGCAGACGCAAACACAGTCATGAAACTGGGTAATGAATAAAGCATGTGCAACAAGTTATGAACGCCGTGAACTGCATACACGTAGATCATACCGTGAGTGTCCGTGATTCCGACCAGTCATGAAAACAAGCATGAGTCAAACAAGGTAGCATACACACATGTGCATGCAGTTATAATGCCCCACCCAATATAGTAATTCCATCACTGCTAAACTTTTTACTATTCACCTTCTTCTTGTTGGCTTCTTTCAGTTTGTCCATGGCCACTTGCATCTTAGCCTGCTTCAGACGACTGTCCCTCTCCGTCTACATCCGCAAATCAAACCAGGTGCGTACACATACAGACAAGTCAATCTTCAGGAACACACAATGGCCATCACAGTACAGGTATAACGATAGTACAGTACATAAAATCACCCAATGTGCACATAGTATGTTTACTGAACATCAAGGGAGCGCACAGTATTGACTTGCCCAAGGCCACAGCACACATTCCGGGAAATGCTGGCATACGCACAGCAGGTTTCTTTTCACCGGGGATCACCTTTTTCTTACCCGGGAGAGGGTGCCATCGGCAGCCAAGTCCTTCTCCAAGTGTGCTAACTCCTCGTTCACTCGAACCTGGAAACACATCCCGACAATCACAGAATACATGTATCGTATTAAAAACTTAATTTAGTAACGACCTCTCTGCACGCTACAGCATACTTCTAATACAGTCCGGATCCAGTACAAGGCATAGTTATGTAAGCTTGCAGTGGAACATGAATCTGGATAGCTGTCAGTGCCCCTACGCATTGCATTGCAGATCTTTAAGTGCATGTGCATCACAACACAAATATTCGAATAGCTGCTACTGTTGCATGAATGACATTTGATGATCAGAGATCACATGCACAGAGTGGGCATGCCACCAAGCCGAGCTTGGTTCACAGCCCACAGCGGTCTCGGCCAACGCCTTACCAGTGACTTGCTATTTGGCAGCCGCACGAGACTGTCGTTAGGCACAGTGCGGACAGACGTGGACTGTTGATCCTCTGACGTCGTGGTGGATACGTTGTCAGAGTTGAGTTCTCGCGTCAGGTGCGCACTGAGTTGATTTAACTCGTCCAACTCCGAGGACGATGAAGCGGAGCTGATTGAGGGATGTGGCGACACGGCGGACGTATGGCGCGGCGTGGACAAGGTGGATGTTGCAGACGATGACGGGGTGAACGGTTCAGACGATGCCATCGAGCTAGGCCTTGACGTGGATGAAGCACTGAAGTGAGAGCCATTGTAGGATGGAGACGACAATGATGACGAACTGGTCGGAGACTGAAGTGAAAGCAATGCAGAATGCATGTTTCAACAGTTGATCTTTAGTACTGTACTGATAAAGCAGGTTATGCAGGACTTGCTGCTGATTGAAGGGGAGTGAGAACTGACAACACCACCAAAGTGGAAACGTTACCCTTCAACTTGTGACCTGCCCAGCCCAAAACCAAACTGAACTTCTAGAATCATGGCCTGGGCTGTATATTGCGGCGACAGCTGAGCATAGGGAGTGTGCCCCCAAGGAGCTAAGAGCAACACATATTTACTTCGTACTACTATCAATATTGTGGAGGTAAGTGACATGTGACCTCGCAAAAATACCAACACTTCAGAGTGGTCAGGGTTCTCACCCCCCCCCCCCCCCCACACACACACACGCTCGGATATATCCTCAAGGTCACAACTGTAGTACCCAGTTACTTACAGTCATATGGTGACTCATATCACTAGTCGTCACAGGTGCTCCAAGACCACCTGACAGGATGTTGATCTGCTGCGTCAAGTCAAGCTCTGAGGGCTGCCGCAGCATAGCTGGCGAGGCCGAGTGTGCGTGAGAAGCAGGAGCTCCGTTGCTCTTACCATAGCTGTGTTGGTTTTCGGTTACAGCCGGTTTCTTTTCAGAACTAGACTGTATCATGTCTGTTGAGGAAGACAATGACTCCAGGTCAGCAAGGATCTTTGAGAAGTCATCATCATCGACAGTAGTGTTGGCAGCAGGCGATACCGCTGCTGGTTTGGACAGTGGACCTGGTGAGCTCTGCGAATCCGAGCGCGTTGCTGTGCTCCGTATCGTTACGACAGGCGGCTTGACATTGAGACTACTGGACGAGGACTGTGTGGACAGAGATGAGACCGGACGCGATACTGGACTCTTCCGTTGCGTCATGGGCAGGTTTGGCATGATGGAGCTCTGCTCAATCTCCACAAGATCGGCAAGCAGCATGTCCAAATCAAACTCATCTGCAGAGAACCAACCATACGCAGACCAGTAAACAAATGTCATTTCCATACCTGCTGTACTACTGCAAGCTACTTCCTGCAGCGTGGGACAGATTACTGGGAGCTTACTGACACTCCAGCTATCCTGGGTGGCTGCTATAACTAGCAACTCCAGGACACTACTTGTATGGCCTGCAATCACCACCCAGAAAGGATTCAAATCACAATACACCAACATGAAACACAACATACTGTCGATTGAAGTCATTTTACTTATTATGCCTTACCTTGCTGGACATTGACCAAGGAAGGTTGCTTGTACATCTATAGCATCACAAGAGGATCAGAAGATGGCCACACACAGACTTTCACAGTGTGCTCCTAATCCAACCGACTAACTTACAAGATTCGGAGTATCTGGATGCATACCATTGCATTGTCTGTTGACTTTGCCCTGTCAGTAACCTGCAAGTATCACTGTGATTAATGTGTACAATTAAAACTACACGTACATTGAAAGCTACTAGACTGAACTTACTCTCTGCATACTAGTGGGACTATACGATGTCACGGGCTGGTTGCTGGTGTCCCTGAATGCAGACACATTGTTGTTCGTTGCGCTGCTCCCGTTGATAATGGATGGCGGTGGCGGTGGTGGCAGAGGCATGTTCGTGTCCCAAGACGTTGGGTCCTGCTGTGGCGGTGGTGGGGCGATCAGGTCGGGAGGGGGTGGTGGCAAGTTCAAATCGACTTCCTGGACAGGCAGCATCAACAGGACAGAAGCAAAACGTGCACAATTAGTACGTTGGTCAAGTTATCCACATGACACAGGCTACTTTGCCCCCCGTGAAATACATCACTTTGCATATACAAGCTGACATAACCACTTCAAAACGGTGCACTGTTCTGCCATAGCTGAGTGCACATTCATATTTCATACAGCTTGCTGTCTACAGCATTGGGTATTTCATACTATAATGTCACTATTTAGTATCATTAAGCACTCAACAGGCTAGACAAATAACAATGTGGAGAATGTATGCAGCATGGCAGCGGACATGCATAGAATGTGGTCAAGGAATGCTCTGGAAGAGTTCTGGCACATGAACAGGACTGTGCAAATAGCATAGTAGATGCTACTACAGTGCATGTAGTTTATGCTGTATGAATAGCAGTGCATGGAAATCCATTGCGGCTATATGAATACAAGTAGGTAGTAACATGAAGTTGCCAGAGGCAAGAGGCAACCTTCACACTGAAGTAAACCGTTTTGGCTTCTATCAATACATGTCACGGTGCCTTACATACATACATGTAGGTGTGTACATGAAAACAGTGACAGACATACAGTAGGATGGTGTCACCAGTTGTTTAGCAGATCATTGGTATGCAGTAATAAAACGAAAACGCTAAAGGAATGTACAATGGCACTGGTCAGTGTCTTCATATGACAATAGACGAACATCGCTCTGAGCCAGGGGGCCAGGTTTACAGAAGTGCACAGCCAGTATCGGCTTGCAGAGAAGTTTAGTCTAAAAATGAAATTGTTGAAGGGCAATACTGACATTAGCACTGACCACAGGCTAGCCCAAAATACACCCCAGAGAAACACATCTCCTTAGCCGGAGGTCTCAGTCCATTATATGTCCCTATTCATCATTCTGCTACAGCCTGTACTGACCTGCACTGGCATGCATTGGAATCCTACAGATTGGTGATGTCACTGCAGTAAACTGGTCATGCAGCCTGGTGACTTAAACCAACAGCCCTGACACTGCTGATACCATGTTACCTAAGCAGCAGTTATTCTATTTCTCGTAATCAATAAGAAGCTGTCAGAAACACATTGCGGTAACCAGAGAGATGGCATCTGTGCAACATTACCCACTGGCATCGGAGCTCTATGATTACAAGTGCTGGTGCCATTGCTGAAAGAACTTCGGAATGCACTAAGTCTAAGACTTTGTGCTTCCCACAGAGATCCAGACAAGGTGTAAAGTGTGCAGCTGCTTTGTGCACATCTTCCATGGTGCTACAGGCAACCATGCACCCAATCACTGTGTATCAGTGTGTACTGATGTTTTTTTTTTTTTTCTACAAAATCCACATATCTCCAGACACTGGGGTGAATGATGGAGTGTGGTGGTGGGGCCCATTAAGCTCCGCCGACCAGAGGTCTCGGCTTCATAGCTCCATGGACGCAAATGTAGCAGGCAGTTGTCATGCTGAGTGCAAGAGTGTCACAACCACACATTGTGCTTTGTCCTAAACCAATGAATTATCATTTGCATGTGACTGGTGTTGCACTTTGATTTTCAAGTAGTTGCTGCTAAGCAATCACATTACAGAAGAGGAGGAAGGAGCACACAAAGAAGCCCACTCAGTTTATGTACTTGAAAAGCTGCTTGGAAGTTCCATGCACCCACACCGTGACACTATTGCCCCAAGCTGCCTATGCCTATGGCCTATGCTGTGCTGCATGCTGATCACTTCTACAAGATGAGCTACATGTATGTGTTCCAATACTCCAAGGATTCCCAAGTTCTTCAAAGTGGAGCAAAGATCAGCAGCGTCTGGTATGTCACCTGGTCACTGCAAAGCCCACAGCACAGTTGTTGTGTTCACCAACAAAAGTGCACTGCACACTGATACACCACACAAAGGTTTGAGCACTGAGCTGTTCAGCTCACTTGCATGTGTGCCCACACACTAAGTAACACACCCAGTATGCACACAGACCATCAGGCATACTGCAGCACATGCACAAGCAGCTGACTTACCAAACCAGGAGGATGGCTTGGGTCGTGGGAAGACACCAGTGATCCTGAAGCAGGAACAGCAACACCAGCTAGCAGTCAGACTCCACCAAGAAGAAGGCAAAGAACATAATGAAAGTGCAGCACTGCCAGTCTTCACCTAGCTACAAACTGAGTGGAAGGCCATACAGGAACTGGACAGGATAATACTACGTTGGCTTGTTGAGTTCTGACCTGCAGTGGCAGGCAGGCAGCGGAAATGGTACACGCCAGCATAGTGTACAGTGGCTAGTACCTGGATCCAATCAGCTCTACTGGCGTACTGCTGTGTGCTCACTACTGTTACAAACAGTACACAGTTTGTTACTATTAACCGCTTCTATGATTGTGTACCAATACAGGTGCTTGTATATAGTGTACCTCACCAATACAGGTGTGTTACATACGCACAGGGTGCCTACGTGAGTGAAGCTACCCGATCATGCAGAGTAGGCGCCGGTTGCAGGTCAAGCGTACTGCTGCCCAGGAATACACCGATTGACTGTTCAACTACCGGGCACGCATACACACACCGTCATACCGCAGTATACACACTAGCGCAGTCCCAACACACTGCCGGCCATGCGACCAGACCAGCAGATCTAGCACCATGCCTGTTTAGGAAACAGTCAAGAGTCACCCAGCGATCCTTTGTAGGCATCATGCGATTGCACGGCTAATCGAGCACGACATGATAGGATTGGTGACTTGGTTGCTCCTTACATGGCAGCATGGCAGCAGAGCAGCATACAGGGCTTCCTAATACTAGCATGCAACAAGACGAGCTATAAGGGCACGCAGTCTAGCAATGACTTGAACTATTCTACAATGCCATGGCATGGCTGGGTCGCTGGGAAAGGCGTGGACGATTTGCTGGGGAAATTAATTCGGAAGCTGAAGATCTTAGATGGTACATGTACATGTTTAATCTGCACCAGCCATCTTCATTAACACATGGTGCAGACATGTAGGTGGACTTACATTATGCACACCCATCTGTGAGATGTTTCATGTCACTAGCTTCAATCCCTAACTCTGGCCTAGCAAGAACACACATTGTTTCCTTACCGGCGTGATTCGTCCCGAAAACAACGCTGTTCCTGCCCGAGGATTGCTCAGACTCTGGCCAAGAGTCGTCACTCAGGTTGTCACTACAAAGCTCCTTGGCCAGACGCTGGACGGCAGCAAGGATTGTTTCCCGGTGACTCCGATCATGGATGTCCAAGTCGTGTGTCAAACCAATCTCAGTCAGGGATCTGCACACACAGTAGCATTAAATGCAGCCAGTTCGGAACGTTTTGCTTCCTTCTCCCTGACCAAGGCAAGAAAGAAGTGTCCTCTAATTGAACATGGGTGAAACTGAGCACACCTCTCAGAAATTCCACATACTAGTGTGAATGAAACCTGCAAGCAGGTGCTGTGTGCATGCTGAGAGCTCCGGAGCTGTATTTGCCATGACACATCACCGGCTACAGGAAGAAGTCACTGTTCTGACCCCACATTAGATTTAGAGGCTAAGTGCGGTAAGCCTTGGCCAGCTTGGCCACCAGTGCTGCCCACACAAACCGAGAGCAGAAATATTCAGAAAACGTCAGGCACAGCAGGATCTAAGTCAAGAGTCCTCTTCTAGCATGGCAACAGCGCTATGATGCATCCCATTCAATACCCCATTCAGGCTATTGTATCACTGTATGCGTGCCGTGCAGGGCCTTGACCTAGGGCTTGGCGAGGCCACTTGCATATCACTAGCAATCAAATGGCAAGAAGCACTTTTCTTTCAAGTGCATAGATTCGCCTACCATCAGATGACGAAGCTACCAGTAGCCGGGTCAAGCAGTCCCATTATCAACGCTGTGCACAGAATGTTAATTTATGACGCATCAAAGCCTCCATGCACGCTCCATTGGTGAGATCTGTTTCTGCATACATAACTGGCATGAGGACTCCCTCCAGTCACACATGCCTAGTGTTATTGAGTGGCATGATGATCCAAACGTATCCATACATATGACCATAGATCAGTCTTGGTCCGAACAGGATGTAAGGTTGCCACTTGAGGCACAATGTACAGGTGCAGCCATATGCACCCACACCACCACCCACCTATTCTCCAAGCCTGTGCAAAGCCTCAACCCAGCCATGGAGGCAAATGCACCATGGCAACATGAGTAATAGTAATAAAGGCGGCAATTTTTTTGATCGCATTAGTGGCTTGGTGTAGCACAGAAGACCATGGAAGATCATGGATCAAGCCACATTCCCTCGGCATAGATGAAGACGATCACTTCACTCCAACAACAGCAATAATTATAATAGGATATTATCCTGAAGATTAAGTGATGGTGACTGATGATCCTCTAATAATGCTGTTACTATCCTGAACACCTGAGCTAACATTACATCCATGCTGCAAGAGCTTTATGCCTGCCCCCACTTACAAGTCAGCTCAGCCCCAGACAGTCCAGAATTCAGGGAGTGAATCTGAACTGGCAGGGTAACATCAAGAGCGGTGTTGGACACCAGTCTGAGTCAAGACCATAGGGCCGCCCACCAAACTTGAGACACCACACTCACAGACTTGCAATGGGAACAAAATGTGTACCTTCCCTTGCTAGACTGGGATGCTGACACTCATTATCTGGCTGCGCATTCTATGCATAGCATTCCCATCTGGTAATCTCTCTACACAGACTAGACCAAGAGTCAAGACGCAGAAACTATTCTTCTGTTCTGGTTACCGCCTAGACTAGAGTTCTGCGCTTGTACCCGTGATGTCCTCCCATTTGAACGTGTTTCATGTGCGGATGGAGCTGGACGCCCGCGACGGCCTGGGAAGAAACCCGGGATGCAAGGCCTTTGAAAACCTAAATATCGCTACATTGACATGGAGATCTGACAATGCTTGTCAACGGTGTCGTCCAGCAGAACCTGCCCCGCACACGCTGAAGTAAGCTAGCGATCGCTACGACGCTAGTAGTCGCGACCTGTTGTCAAAAGAGGACTAGACTAGACCCGAGCTCAAGTGGCGACTGCTCGTGACTGTCGGGCTGAAGGAATGCCGTGGCAGCTACTTTGTTTTGAAGCCTGATTTTTGCCCGAACTAACTGCGTAGGAATCCGTCAAAATTGCGACAGAACAATGCTGATGAACGGTACAACGATGCTACAAGTACAATGTAGAGATAAGCGATTATTTTCTTCCCATAATCAAATCGAGCCGTCACCCTACCTGCAGCACCTCCATGTTTTACCGTTCTCGCTTTCCTGTGATCAATCGCGCAGGCCTGTATGGACTGTCTGTGTCACTACAAATATAAGTACAATGAAAGACTAGTACTAGTAGTAGTAGTAGATTACCAACTAACTTTACTTAGTTGGGTTCACATCACATCACTGTATGTGGGAGACGGTGCGGGAGTCGACTGGAGTGTCGGCACGGACTTTCAATTAGTTGTCAACATTTTATTTTCACGACTGAATGAGTGAAACAACCAGCAAAACAATCACTAACACAGTAACAGTACTACACTACCATGACGACTGCAACATGCAAGGGCGAACTATTTTCCAAGCGATTGACGGATTGTGTGCGTGTCGTCGTGTTTACGGAGGCGGTGGCGGTGCATGTAAAGTCACCAGCATGACCAGGGTAGATCTACCACATTGTCTTTACTTTGTAGTAAGATCAAGATTACCCACGCAGCTGATCAGTCAGCTCAGAGCATGCAGTATACTAGTAGATCTACTAGCGCTCCGAGCAGTACAGGGTGCCGCGTTGCCCGTTGCGTCGTAAGACTCGTATTCGTAACCCTTTTCGGCTGTGTCAAGTCCGAAACATGGTTAGAGGAACAATCAAGAACCGTCGACAGCTAGCTAGATCGAGAGGGTGCGTTGAATGACCAATCGATATTGCTAATTTTTTTATGAGGAACACACTGGATCCTGGTGTCATCATGTAACTACGACGGACGCATTTTCTTACCTGACACGATCGTACAAAGCCAACAGGCTGCTGCTCGTACTGTCTTGGCCGTCGTCACCTCGGCCTCCAGCACAGCAATCCTCTGACAACGACCACCACTGCACTAGCACCGACCTATGACCGTACTATGACACTGACTTAGAGCTATCGGCAGGAGGGCACGGTGCACCGGCCAAGTCACTCCAAGCAGCGGGAAAGCTGCCTCTGAGCAGCGCTGTCTGGCAGTAACAAGACGTGCCCCAGTTTACTTATTCAACTCTCTAATTCCACGGCACGACCGATAGCCAGTCCAACATAAATACTAATTCTGCGATAAAGCGAGGGTTGAGAAAATAAATGGTTTGAATGACACACGCAACTACAGAAATCCTAGGACAACGTAAGGACTGTTTTGTTGTCCAAGTAAATGTGTGGCTCATACAGAAGCCACAGGCTTGGTGGACCAGAACAACAATGGCTTGCAGCTTGCTGCAAGAGGAAACGGAAGGGGATGAACAGGCCAGGAAAAAGATGGGCAAGACGGTTTCGAGAGCCTCCAAGGCCCTACAGTGGCTCTACGGAAGACTCTACTACTAGTAGTTACTTAGTTAGACTGCGGTAGCTGAAGATCGCAAACAGGCGCTGACCGCTCAACTATGTAGTGGTTGTATCAACTCCTAGCACAAGTCTACCTGGTCTACCAGGGTCCGCATGCGAGGATGCAGCTTTGTTCTGTGATCATGCCGGGATTCGTGGTGATAGCGCACCGCAGCTACAAGAACGTTAGCGACCAAAGAACGATAGGGACCAAGGGGCTAGCGCACGGCAGCCGTCAGGGCACCGGTTACACTAGAGAAGCGTAGGTCTACTGCACTGGTGATGACAGTTGTGTCGCAAAACAACGGGGCGAATGGGGAACCAAGGTTGGCTGAAAAACAATGGGAGCATCGCCAGCAGCACGACCAGGAGCTCTACTCGATCGCACTTGCACGCTGTAGCGTGTCGGACAGTCGCGATCCCATTCGCACCCATCGCTCACAGCAGGCACGCTAGTTCAAATGGTTTCACTGTTGTCGGTGCTCTTGCAGTCGTGCAACCAGTCTGATAGAGTTCATAGTTTTCGAATGGAAGTGTTATCATTCGAATAACTTTTCACACTGGTGCATTGACCTGCGATCGGGATGGCCCGGAATACTTCCCATTTCTTACGGGATCTTCACCGCCAGACCCGATTATCCTCTCGTCGGGTATTTGTTCTAATTCCTACAGAGGGATGGTCATGGTGGTACCGAAATGGCGAGTCCCTGGCGATATGTGTTCGAACAGGAACAAACGCTTACCATTTAGAAACCCGAGTGGCATTGATCATGCAGGTACTGCCTACTGGTAAACTGGTAAGGTTTTGAACTTGCTTCTCAAGTAGGCTACTTGTGTGCGAGCACGCTTCTACTGAGGTCTAGTTCTTGCCAACAAATACGGTACATGCTATTACTGCTGCGTAGCACCATGGCAGTGCTCTGTAAACAAACGTGAACAGTATTATTATCTCACCGTAGCAGTGCACTTACAGGCATTGGCGTGGCTCAAAGAGCCCAATCGTTTGGAATCGACCGACATACTGCTCGAGGTCAAGAGATTGCAGCCAGCTCAGCAAATCCAAGGTTCTCCTACCGGCCGTGGCGCTCATCTCTGCCACACGGCTATTGGTACGCCTGTGATCGTCCAACCCTGCACTCCCTCACTGCTACCCAGTACTCTAGCTTACACACCGGCAAAAACAGGACAAACGCACTCAACACACGCTCAGAAGAAACTGATTGCGATTCCTGAAAGCGCGTAGATTCCTCGCGGAAACTAGAGTTGTGGAGGGAAATGAACACAAGCAGATGAATATCCTGTACACATGGCACACGCGATATTCGTATCGTACTCGCTAGGTGCGGAGAACAGACGGTAGCTGCTGTGCCTCCGTGACTGACAGCAGTGTTTCTAGCGGCTAGGGTGCAGGTGAGGGCTTTTATTTTCTGTGTACGAGTACGAGCACTAACAATGATAATGCGTGCACGCGCGTAGATCTACCGTATTTCTTTTAGATTTTTGCGGGGGCAACCCGTATGATATGTATGAAGAGAATACCGGTAGATGGCCGTGACAAGGCCAAGGAGACTATAAATTTTTCGTTGCAGCGTGTTTTTCTCCTTCAGGCTGATCGAGTCTCGACACTTCTTGTATCGTATCGACGAGCGGATACACTGGATGTACGAGTACTTCATTGTATGACTGACAGTCTTATTATCAGACTGTGACTGTCTGTATGTAGTGTCAGTCTGTAGCTGTACAGTCATCAGGGTCATCACATGGTCATGTGTGAATGTAAAAAAAACTGTAATCTGTAGAGCACCGACCGTGGTGGAGCCGAATGCACAGACGAGTAGACCTACAGTACAGACAACTAGACTCGAGTCTTGTGATCATGACCACCACACCATGTAGATCTACCAGTAAAACCCGTCAAGCAGACCTGCACGACTCGACTACGAGAGTCAGGACTCAGGCAGTCAGGGACAGGTAAGTAAAGGACTTATAATGTAAGTAGGTCTGTGACACTGACGACAGTCACCAGTCTAGTCTATCAACATTTACCATGATTGTTTAGCCAGCAAGAGGTGCTCGCAAGAAAGTGGCTGTGGACTGTCATAACTGATTACTCCTTTTTATCATACTATTTTTAATTTTTAAGTATAGAGTGTAGTGAAATGTCACATGTGACTGAAGCTTAAAGGGGAAGTTAAGGCAAAAATTAAAATTTCACCAGTTGTAGTCTTCGGGGTGCTGAGTCGAATGGTCGTGGTCCGAGGAAGCTGAGACGCTCCTTTCCTACTTGAATCCCAATCGAACTCGCGCACTTCCACCGGAACTGGGTGACTGCGCCCTACTAGATGGGGATTTGTATGCAAAATGTCACTAAAAGCGCCATTTCCTTCTTATAAAAGCATGGATGACCGCGATTGGCCCATATGTTGTAGTCTTTTGGACGCTGAGTCGATTGGTTTTGGTCCGAAAAGGCTGCGATGCAGCGTTCCTCCTTTATTCCCAATCGAACATGGTTGAACAAGCGGTCACGTGCTCCTGGGTGCCCAAATCACCTGGTCACCACGCCAGCAGGCGCCAACTTTCACACCAAGGTTCAACTCGAGTGACAGGACTGCACCCAAAAAAGGTCAAACAGGCTAGGAAGTTGTACCCTGCACGGTGGCCAGGTGACTGGCGCACGCAGGAGCACGTGACCGCTTGTTTAACCATGTTCGATTGGGAATAAAGGAGGAACGCTGCATCGCAGCCTTTTCGGACCAAAACCAGTCGACTCAGCGTTCAAAAGACTACAACATATGGGCCAATCGCGGTCATCCGTGCTTTTGTAAGAACGAAATGGCGCTTTTAGTGACATTTTGCATACAAATCCCCATCTAGTAGGGCGCAGTCACCCAGTTTCGGTGGAAGTGCGCGAGTTCGATTGGGATTCAAGTAGGAAGGGAGCGTCTCAGCTTCCTCGGACCACGACCATTCGACTCAGCACCCCGAAGACTACAACTGGTGAAATTTTAATTTTTGCCTTAATTTCCCCTTTAAGTGAAGGGGAAGCACATGTATACCAGTACCCCAAAAATCAAATGTTCACCAGTTGTAGTCTTCGGGGTGCTGAGTCGAATCATCTGGGCCTTGGTCCGATCGAGGAAGCTGAGACGCTCCCTTCCTCCTTTATTCCCAATCGGACTCGCCCATTTCCACCGAAACTGGGTGACTGCGCCCTACTAGATGGGGATTTGTATGCAAAATATCACTAAAAGCGCCGTTTCGTTCTTATAAAAGCACGGATGACCGCAATTGGTCCATATGTTGTAGTCTTTTGGACGCTGAGTCGACTGGTTTTGGAGGCGGCGATGCAGGGTTCAGCCCTTATTCCCAATCGAACACGGGTGAGTAAGCGGTCACGTGCTCATGCGTACACCAGTCGCCTGGTCACCGTGCCTGCAGGCTACAACTTTCACACCAAGGTTCAACTCAAAGGTTCAACTCGAGTGACAAAAGTTGTAGCCTGCAGGCACGGTGACCAGGTGACTAGTGTACGAATGAGCACGTGACCGCTTACTCACCCGTGTTCGATTGGAAATAAGAGCTGAATGCTGCGTTTCAGCCTTTTGGACCAAAACCAGTCGACTCAGCGTCCAAAAGACTACAATGCATGGACCAATCGCGGTCGTCCGTGCTTTTTTATAAGAAGGAAACGGCGCTTTTAGTGACTTTTGCATACAAATCCCCATCTACATAATTATATGGGGCGCAGTCACCCAGTTTCGGTGAAAGTGTGCGAGTTCGGTTGGGAATAAAGGAGGAAGGGGGAGCGTCTCAGCTTCCTCGGACCAATACCATTGATTGGGAATAAAGGAGGAAGGGAGCGTCTCAGCTTCCTCGGACCAAGCCCATTCGACTCAGCACCCCGAAGACTACAACTGGTGAAAAATTGATTTCAGGGTATACTTCCCCTTTATTCATAATGACGGAATCGCATAATTGATCGCATCTGTTGACAATGTTAAGAACCAAGTGTTGCGGTCTTGAGCGGAGGTGAGAGCTTTTCTTTGAAGCAGCTACTAGCAATCCTGAATGATACTATACAACTGTAGTTCAGACTTCAGCTCTTGTCTTGAGCCATTCACATAATCATTGACATGCATGTACAGTTGAACATCGATTATCCGCACATCGACTATCCGACCATTCGATTATCCGTAACAGTTTTTTTGGGCGCACGTGCCGTAGAGTACGCACTGTGCATGTAGTGAGCCATTCAAAAAATACGAAAATTTTGAAAAGTAAAAAGGTCGTGCGGCTAGTAATAACCACTGAAAGTGTGTGAGTGACAGTTTTTTCTTATCCGGAACATTTGCCTTATCTGAACACCGCCTGACAGTTGTCTGCCCAGAGGTGGTCGGATAATCGATGTTCAACTGTACATGTAACCTGACTACATGACTGTACAATCATAATCATTGACACGTGATGTACAGTGCAGTGCTCAATGAAACCCAGCCGTGTCACTCAAGTACACGCCGGGCGTTGCGCAGCCCTAGACCTGCGAACACTGGGCTGCGAAATGGTGTAATATAGGTGCTAACTTTAAAAGTGACACGACTGGATTTCATTGAGCAAGACTGTACATGTACATTGTAAGGTTATGTCAATGGTAACCATGGTAACAGTCATGCGATGCACAACTTGCTGTATGGCACGTACTGTATGTTCTACTATCAAGAGTCCCACATACTGGTAATTCATTGCAATGAATGTCGAGATGACGTCACAACCCAGACTGGGCCAGAGTTTCATGCCGGGTCGACAATCATCAGATGATGACAATACTATCAAGAGTCCATAAGAGGCGATTTATTTACAAGACAGCAGTGTTTCCCGCCGGGAAGTGAAGCACATGGTCCCGTGAGCTTGCGGTGATACGGAAAAAACAAAAATCAATTCACATGGCAGGATGCACGTACAGTTGAACATCGATTATCCGACCACCTATGGGCAGACAACTGTCAGGCGGTGTTCAGATAAGGCAAATGTTCCGGATAAGAAAAAACTGTCACTCACACACTTTCAGTGGTTATTACTAGCCGCACGACCTTTTTACTTTTTACTTTTCAAAATTTTCGTATTTTTTGAATGGCTCACTACATGCACAGTGCGTACTCTACGGCACGTGCGCCCAAAAAAACTGTTACGGATAATCGAATGGTCGGATAGTCGATGTGCGGATAATCGATGTTCAACTGTACAGCACCTGTAGTACGAAACAGTCCACGGAATGCCACGGTATGCACACCCCCCCCCCCCCAGCCCCGTCCCTGAACCATACCGGAATAGCTCGCGGGATACGTTCGCGCCAAAATATGAGTACATGTGACTGAATCTCCATGGCAGCATCACGCACGGGATGAATCCTGCCGTCGTGTAAATCGCCTCTCAAGAAGAGTATGCAACCTGGCTATCAACTTTTGGGTTTCCTTCAGTACTTGCCTGCATCACGCCCTCTACTCATGCGCCAAAAGAATCCAAAATAGTACATAATTTCTCATACCAGCACACCCGGTTTTGCTTGATTCGTTCGAGTACACTGGACACGAACTCTTCCATTTTGGACGCACAAACTTCAGTTCTGTACGAAAGTTGGCTCCAAACCACAGGCATAGCGTTGTGTTTGACTTTCCAAAGTAAGGGTGTCATCAGATAGTAGGGTACTGTAAAGCGACAAACTTTCGCGGCGTGCAATGGTTCACGATGAGAAGCGTTTGCGATTCTATCTCTTCAGTCGGATCTTGTACTGTCTACAATCAATGTATGGAGAGGTTTGCGGTGATTTATATTCGCGAATGTGTGATGATCGCGAAAATAGTGAAATCTAATCTCTAGCGAAAGTTTCTGACTTTACAGTACCCGTAATTAGATCGGGTGTTCGGGTAGCAATCTGCTCCTGAGAACCAGATCAGGTAGATGGAGAACAGTGTTTTTGCAACGGTGCATGTAAAAGGCACCGTAATGTGCTTGCTGTACACTTTCCATGTAGCGCAAATGCACACTCACTGTACAAACTACTCCAAAAGTATGTCGAAAAAATACCCGATAGAGTACCCGTGCCATCCGGATAAAGATACCCGAGCCCGTTAGCCGGCCAAACCCCTACCCGTTGCAGCCCTACTCTAAAGTGTGCCATGGATCATGTAGCTGCACGAGGAAGTGAAGACAGCGTGGCATGCATCTGGCCCTTAGAACAGCCAATATGAAGCATGAGAATGCTTTTCAATACATTGGACAAGCAAACACAAAATGGATTGTGACATTAGCCTACAGTAGAACGGCAAATTTTAGCTGGTAACATTTTTTGCGTTTTCTGAATCTAGACCAATAGAGCTTTTTCAAGCTAGGTTGGACCAACAGTCACTTTTTGGGGTCACGTGCGAGAAATTTTTGAATCGCTAGTGAACAGGCGAAGCCCAGTTCATGTTCACTTTGTATGGGAATGGATACGTGGAGGTGAAAGAATCCGTAGAATGGCGCCTCCAATTGATGTCCGACACTCGTGTTGAGTCAGAGAAGTTGCCAGGAAGCCCTTCCATGGCTTGGGCGAAAAAGAACAAGCTTCAGAATCGCTCCAAGTGCTGGTGGAGACGAACCTGTCAGATTTCGTATACTTTTCAATGCGTTTTGACTTTTGAGTCTTTTGACATGCGACCTGTTGACCACAATCTCGGGGTGAGCGCTGGGGGCGGTGGCGGGAACGGCGTCTTTGAAAAAGCTATATTCCCGATGACATCTTTTAGCGATTACGAGTTTCAGAATTTAAAAAAAGATGCCAAGGAGTGTGTTGTACATGCAAAAGTTTGACTGGCGCGGGTCGCGCGGCAAAACACTCCTTTCGCTATAATCGCCAAAATATAAACGGCGCCAAAACAAGCTGTTCTACAGAATCCCGTAAAGTTAGTTCAGTAGCTGAGAGCAACAGTCAAAATGGCCCAATGGATGCATGTGTACGTGTGGTGATATTTAGCAGACTTCAGTAGCAAATCAATATTAAATATCAGCGCAGTCAAGAAGAGAAGAAGTTCTTGTAAATACTAGTAACATGAGACATATTCATTAGTTGAGGGAATAGAGAAAGGGAAAAAATATACACGAGCATGGCAAATGGCGCAATTTAAATTATTAAAATACAATCGCAGGGCAGCCAGTTAGAAAGAAATTGTGAACATGTGTGCCCATGTGTGTTAGAGATACCACAAGGCGAGCAGCACAATACGACAAGACGCACATTACTACATTTGCGGGCAGCATGAAGCAACGCAGGCACTGGCTCCTACGACCTAAATGCGTGATTAAAAAATTTCCACATCGATGCTACCTGGAAGAAAAGTGCCTATTCCCGACACAAGCCCATAGCAGAACAAAAGCAGCAAGGTATATTCATTTAGTCAGAGAGAGAGAGAGAGAGAGAGCAGGAACAGGAACTGGAGCAGAGAAAGACGCAGGAGATTGAGGTAGTAGCAGAGGAGCAGAGAGCATGGCCATCACCAGACACACCCGCAAGCACACCATTATGAAAGAAAAAGCCTATGGGTTTGGACAGCTGTGCACCCTAGATTCAAGACAACCATTGGGCAATAGGAAAGACCATTAATTTGACTTAGGACAAAGACACGCGAGTTCAAACGCACTCTGCCCCAAACTAAGTGCTAGCAAGGTATATATTCAACAAAAAACACACACAATTCTGGAGCGCATCACTGCACATACCAGTGTTACCGATGAGGCGCTGATTTCTTTGTCGATGGTGATGTAGAGTTGGTAGTGTTGTTAGCTGAATCACCCATTATTCTTGCCCTACATATACACACATAAACACGCACGCACACAGAGCGAAAACTCACATCGCATGGTACAGTGTACACGTCGTACGTACCTAGCCTGCTTTTAGCGAGCAATAGAGTAGAAAAATAGCACTCCCCGAAAGAAACCCACTCAGTGCACGCGCGGCATCAACATGATCATGGCAAATAACCAGATTGCACACAACATGATCATGGCAAATAACCAGATTGCACACAACATGATCATGGCAAATAACCAGATTGCACACAACATGATCATGGCAAATAACCAGATTGCACACAACATGATCATGGCAAATAACCAGATTGCGCACAACATGATCATGGCAAATAACCAGATTGCACACACGCTGGCCTTCGCTGTACATACATGCTGTAAGAAATGTACTTGCAACACATGATATGAGTTTTCGCCGTCAGAGACCCCATATGCAGCGTTGCACCTTCTTGGGTGCATAATAATACTGGTGCCAGTGTGTGCATATGCGCATGTACTAGGGTGAAAGTCACCCTGAAATGTAGAGAAGGTGCCCTGTACAAAAATGTAAACAAACAAAACTCGTCCATTGTGTTCCTGCGTCCAGGGAAACGGAATGGCCGTGATTCCGTATCACACCAGACACGCAAATATGCTTTCTTTGCACGTCCCCACCAAACTAAACACACACACACACATCAGGGCAGGGCTAACCCGAAGTTACCCTCACCTGGCTAAAGCATATTCTTGCTCTCGTTCCGCTAGTGTTTTCGTGGGCGCACGGTTTTGCTCGGCGGCTGCTGCTGCAGCAGTAGCTGCATCGGGACGTTGTCCTTCAGGTCGTGTTAACAGACGGATCTGAGTGGACAAATGAAAGAAATACACATACCATATACTAGTACACGCACACAGGCATAGAACATGACCACAGTGATACCCAATACACGTACATGCACGTAGGCATAGAACATGACTGCACTAACACCAAGAGTCCATAACCCCCCAGAGTGTGCAACTCCAGGTTGGGGTCTGGCGCAACGAAATCCAAACATTGCGTCATCCGGTCCCCGGGCAAGCATGGGCGGATGGGGCCATGTGCATATCTGGTACATCCGGCGGGGGTACCAAGTTGAAGGTTGCTTTGAAGCAAGCCACGGAAGTGTCACGTAAAACGTTTGCTCCACGGGCTATGCAGTGTCAGCAGAACGGCTTTGATTTCACAGTCACAGAATTTTTTTATTTGAAGAGAGTTTCTCTGCTCGTTGTCTGAAAAGCTTGTATTGGGAGAGTTCGTGACTCCGGGATAGCAAGAATAGGCATGGATATAGATTTGCAAGAAAATGAGGAGCCCAGATCGAGCAAAAACTGACGAATATCGTCCACAAAGACACTGCACTCCGGCGACAATGGGGAGCGCTTTGCTCTAGGCTCAACAGTGGCCATTGTTCTTCTCTTATCGGAGAGACACTCAAAAGAGAAAACTGTTCGAAAACTCTAAAATAATTCTTTGTGTACTTGAGCCTTTCCAGGCGTGTTACGTACAATACCTGGCCGTGGATTCGTAAAGAAAGACCCCAAATTGGGCAAACGGGCGAAGTAGGTCCGGGCCAAACTTCCCATTTCGTCATAGCTACTCACTACATGACGTATGAAGTTTGGATTTCGTTGCGGCACTGATTTGTGCTGAGAAGGATCACGAGTTGCACACTCTGGGGGTTATGGACCCTTGGTAACACCCAATACACGTACATGCACGTAGGCATAGAACGTGACTACAGTAATACACACACTGACATAAAAAGATGAATACATGACATCAGTTTTCACACACTAACATAAAAAGATGAATTCATGACATCAGTTTTCACACACTAACATAACAGATGAATTCATGACGTCAGTTTTCACCCGCACATACACAAAGAGTAGCGTTAGCCGCGGGTTCGCGTTACATCAACTATCACCCAAGGATGCGAATCTGAAATAGCAGAAATACGGTAAATACCCCACTGCTGCCCTACACTAGCTTCCTCACTAGCTCGCACACTAACACAGATGTGGAAGACTCCTTACAGGACCAATACAGTCGAATGTAGAAGCTTTAGCAAATCAGCCTATACACCTATACAGTACTACACTAAACCAAAGGTTTGGATGTCCCGGATATCGGCACAGCCACCTATGGGACACGTTCATTCAGGAAAACGTTGCCATGACAAAAATGACAAAAAATGGCAGCATTACAATCATAGTCCAACGAATATGTGAATAGCCGGGGCACAACGCTAAATGCACAATCCTGTACAATGTTATGTGAATGACACCCCCCTCCCCAATCCCAGGTCATAGATGCCATGGTCAATATGCACAAGTGCAGCACAATGTAATCACACAGCATGTCCCCAGTACCTGTGGGGTGTAGTGTGTGCGCTCTTCTGATAACTGTATGGGCTGTCTGATCTGGCCATCGCGTGTAAACATACTGTACAAGGAAGAACAGCGACACAAACACAAAAAGTTGTCAAAAACACATGCATGCACACATGCACGTGTACACACATGTATGTGTATACACATGCATGCATACACACACACACACACACACACACACACACACACACACACACACACACACACACACACACACACACACACACACAATGATAATCCAGTCTAGTCAAAGGCAGAATGCAACAATTTTAATTTATATAAATAAAAGCTTTTTCCAACAATGACCTTTCTTTTGGTTGGAAAAGAGACTGGCCATGTCAGGAATATAGTTACCACAATAGCAAGAGTACATGATGTGCAGCTTATGACTTTTTCTGCATGGGTGTCTGTCACGGCAAAATTCCAGGGTTACATCATAGTTGGTACCTAAGCCGCGGGAAGTGGCGTAGTGCGTACAGTTGAGCTGCAGTTGGGCAGAAAGAGATCTGCTTGAATCCTACTTGTACATGTACGCACTACATCACTAAAATGATGTAACCCCGGAATTTTACCGTGACAGCAACCCATCCGAGCTGCACACTCTGGGTTTCATGTACTCTTGCTAGAAGTGAAGAGCGTGTCGCCAAGACAACAAGGTCATTATACTTGATAAGCCGGAAGCTACAGCTTAGCTTAGGTCATGGAAGGGTGCGAGTACTGCTGAGATGGGAACCCTTCCTTGTCTTCATATTCATCACGAGCATCAAGGAATACCATAAGCTGGCATGTACTAGCAGCGGTTAAAGTCGGGTGAGGTTGTAGCCTGGCCTAAACCAAAAAATAAAATAAAAGTTTTTGTAGTCCCTCCTGCTCACTAGGCTAAATTTTACAAGACAAATTGGCAAAGAGCTAGCATGCAGTACAAATGTTCTTGTGACCCACGTCAGGATTGTCACCAGCTGAGGTGCATATTACAATTCAGCTTCGTCAGTCTGGAGTAACTGGTGTACTGCAAGGTTGCACGCATGCGTCCGTGTGCACGTGTGTGTGACTGTGCGTGGGTCAGGGTTCATATACTTTCTATTTGAAGTACATGTACACATACCTGTGAAGCTTATATCCGATCTACTCTGATTTAGCCACCCACACTAGTCGCAAGTAACAAAGTTAGTTTTACCGTCACTGGGGGGGGGGGGGGGGGGGGGCAGGGGTAACTGCAGTTGGATCCCGGGACGGATACCCTGATGACGTCAATCCTTTTTCTGCACCTTGTCCCCACCCACTTACTGAGGTGTGGTGAGCCCATAAGTGGAATCATTACCAAGTCCACCCAGAGTTTGGGAATTTCCAGGGCGTTGGCCGTTGGGCGGTTTAACCCTTTCACGGTCTCAGAATCCAGTCAAAATGAGGCTATTTACAGAATTCAACAATTTCGTACCTTGATTCATCCATAACTTCAGTTTCCCTTCGCTGATTTTCGTGATTTTGGGCTCTCTGGAAAGCTCTGGACAAGAGCAACACGCCGAGCTACAATTCGACACCAAGCGTGCCGTGGATCCAGCGCTGCAGCGCAGCGACATCGCCCCAGTGCTTGATTCACGACGAGAAACAAGATTCAACAGCCATTTCCCTCTCCTTGCTTACATCGAGCTCATATTTTTTGTGAGGAGTGCTGCGAGTCCATACTCTCATTTGAATCCGTGTCTCTATGGTGACAGCTAGCTGCAAAGGGAAAAACCCGTCCTCAAGACCCAGCTCGCCCACTCAAATCGTAAATGAGCCGTGACGCAGATCGCGAGCTTCGTAGCATCGCAGCCGTTCACTCTATCGCTTCGGCGATTGTTCCTACGGATAGCCTGGAGCTTTCTCTTCAACCCAGATATTTAGATGTTCGAATTTGCTAAAAAATTGACTGAGTTACGATAGTTTGAAAAATCGATCACCGGTGATCGATTTTCAAATGTGAGACCGTAAAAGGGTTAATAACCAAATGAGTCGTCCTTCCAAGATTCCTTTTTCGTCTCTCCCCCTCTCCCGGAGAGACCCACGTGACCAGTTCGGCAGTGAGCAAGCACACGTAGTGTGTGTGTGTGTGTGTGTGTGTGTGTGTGTGTGAGTGTGTGTGTGTGTGTGTGTGTGTGTGTGTAAGGCTAAAATTAGTGGCGGTCAATTCATCAGCCTTGCAAGCTGTTGAATGGTGTAATCCCAGCACAAGTTGCTATGTCTAACATAGCTGTTCGCTATCATCGCTTCCGCGATGGGCAGGTCTGAGGTCTGAGGTGTGTGTGTGTGTGTGTGTGTGTACGTGCGTGTGCGCGCGTGCATGTGTACGTGCATGCAAAGGCAGCATCCTTGCAATGCCATCAGTAATATTGAGGGTTGTGGCAAAATACGTACGCTGCAAGTACTGTGTGGCGTGTGTGCACTGTATGTGTACGTGTGTGCACTGTATGTGTACGTGTACGACTGCTGTACAATTCCATGTGAATGCTCGATGACGATCCAGCAAGGTAGCAACATGGTGGCTCCTATTTGCGAAATAAAACTAGCCTGTGCACTTTAGAAAACAACCCGTGCTCGTATTTCATTTCAAACACCAAGGGAGAAAAAAGGTCATCGCTCCCTTTCTAGGAAACGATTCTATAAACAAAAATTAATAGTTCTCAGCCAAACCATTCATTTCGTTCCCAAATGTCAAAACATGAAGATGTACCTATTGTCCGCAGCCGTTGCTTCGGCCGCCGTTGTTGTTGATTTTGCCTGTTCCTCTTTACGCTGCTTCTCTACTCTCTTATCCATGCGACGCTCCAGCACCTTGAAAATTGCAATTCGCACAGCCGATATAATCCAAATCAGATCAATACTCGAGTGCAATTGCCAATTCTCACAATTTCACGTTTTACCTCCATGTCCTCTGCATCGTCCCAATTATCCAAAACTCCATCATCGTCTTCAGCGTGGTCCATAACTATTTCAATTTACAACGAGATAAATCACTCCTTAGCAAGGTCTTTAGAACATGACTGTACTACAATGAAAATAACGACAATTGACTATTGTAGTCTACAAGCATACTGAGAATTGAACACAAAATTAATTCAATCAAAAAGTACTTTTGCCATTTGATTAGCTTTTCTGACAAAGGAACAAGAAGTCGTATAAATATGACTCTAGTCTCAGATCGGGTGACTGGATGTGCGTGTCAGACTGTCAGTGCGTGTGTGTGTGTATGCGTGTGTGTGTATGTGTGTGTGGTGCGTTTTCACAAGTGCCCTTAGCCAATTGGGCTACACCCCAGTCAGAAGTGAGGAGCAATATGTGTTGTGTTGTGTGTGTGTGTGTGTGTGTGTGTGTGTGTGTGTGTGTGTGTGTGTGTGTGTGTGTGTGTGTGTGTGTGTGTGTGTGTGTGTGTGTGTGTGTGTGTGTGTGTGTGTGTGTGTGTGTGTGTGTGTGTGTGTGTGTGTGTGTGTGTGTGTGTGTGTGTGTGTGTGTGTGTGTGTGTGTGTGTGTGTGTGTGTGTGTGTGTGTGTGTGTGTGTGTGTGTGTGTGTGTGTGTGTGTGTGTGTGTGTGTGTGTGTGTGTGTGTGTGTGTGTGTGTGTGTGTGTGTGTGTGTGTGTGTGTGTGTGTGTGTGTGTGTGTGTGTGTGTGTGTGTGTGTGTGTGTGTGTGTGTGTGTGTGTGTGTGTGTGTGTGTGTGTGTGTGTGTGTGTGTGTGTGTGTGTGTGTGTGTGTGTGTGTGTGTGTGTGTGTGTGTGTGTGTGTGTGTGTGTGTGTGTGTGTGTGTGTGTGTGTGTGTGTGTGTGTGTGTGTGTGTGTGTGTGTGTGTGTGTGTGTGTGTGTGTGTGTGTGTGTGTGTGTGTGTGTGTGTGTGTGTGTGTGTGTGTGTGTGTGTGTGTGTGTGTGTGTGTGTGTGTGTGTGTGTGTGTGTGTGTGTGTGTGTGTGTGTGTGTGTGTGTGTGTGTGTGTGTGTGTGTGTGTGTGTGTGTGTGTGTGTGTGTGTGTGTGTGTGTGTGTGTGTGTGTGTGTGTGTGTGTGTGTGTGTGTGTGTGTGTGTGTGTGTGTGTGTGTGTGTGTGTGTGTGTGTGTGTGTGTGTGTGTGTGTGTGTGTGTGTGTGTGTGTGTGTGTGTGTGTGTGTGTGTGTGTGTGTGTGTGTGTGTGTGTGTGTGTGTGTGTGTGTGTGTGTGTGTGTGTGTGTGTGTGTGTGTGTGTGTGTGTGTGTGTGTGTGTGTGTGTGTGTGTGTGTGTGTGTGTGTGTGTGTGTGTGTGTGTGTGTGTGTGTGTGTGTGTGTGTGTGTGTGTGTGTGTGTGTGTGTGTGTGTGTGTGTGTGTGTGTGTGTGTGTGTGTGTGTGTGTGTGTGTGTGTGTGTGTGTGTGTGTGTGTGTGTGTGTGTGTGTGTGTGTGTGTGTGTGTGTGTGTGTGTGTGTGTGTGTGTGTGTGTGTGTGTGTGTGTGTGTGTGTGTGTGTGTGTGTGTGTGTGTGTGTGTGTGTGTGTGTGTGTGTGTGTGTGTGTGTGTGTGTGTGTGTGTGTGTGTGTGTGTGTGTGTGTGTGTGTGTGTGTGTGTGTGTGTGTGTGTGTGTGTGTGTGTGTGTGTGTGTGTGTGTGTGTGTGTGTGTGTGTGTGTGTGTGTGTGTGTGTGTGTGTGTGTGTGTGTGTGTGTGTGTGTGTGTGTGTGTGTGTGTGTGTGTGTGTGTGTGTGTGTGTGTGTGTGTGTGTGTGTGTGTGTGTGTGTGTGTGTGTGTGTGTGTGTGTGTGTGTGTGTGTGTGTGTGTGTGTGTGTGTGTGTGTGTGTGTGTGTGTGTGTGTGTGTGTGTGTGTGTGTGTGTGTGTGTGTGTGTGTGTGTGTGTGTGTGTGTGTGTGTGTGTGTGTGTGTGTGTGTGTGTGTGTGTGTGTGTGTGTGTGTGTGTGTGTGTGTGTGTGTGTGTGTGTGTGTGTGTGTGTGTGTGTGTGTGTGTGTGTGTGTGTGTGTGTGTGTGTGTGTGTGTGTGTGTGTGTGTGTGTGTGTGTGTGTGTGTGTGTGTGTGTGTGTGTGTGTGTGTGTGTGTGTGTGTGTGTGTGTGTGTGTGTGTGTGTGTGTGTGTGTGTGTGTGTGTGTGTGTGTGTGTGTGTGTGTGTGTGTGTGTGTGTGTGTGTGTGTGTGTGTGTGTGTGTGTGTGTGTGTGTGTGTGTGTGTGTGTGTGTGTGTGTGTGTGTGTGTGTGTGTGTGTGTGTGTGTGTGTGTGTGTGTGTGTGTGTGTGTGTGTGTGTGTGTGTGTGTGTGTGTGTGTGTGTGTGTGTGTGTGTGTGTGTGTGTGTGTGTGTGTGTGTGTGTGTGTGTGTGTGTGTGTGTGTGTGTGTGTGTGTGTGTGTGTGTGTGTGTGTGTGTGTGTGTGTGTGTGTGTGTGTGTGTGTGTGTGTGTGTGTGTGTGTGTGTGTGTGTGTGTGTGTGTGTGTGTGTGTGTGTGTGTGTGTGTGTGTGTGTGTGTGTGTGTGTGTGTGTGTGTGTGTGTGTGTGTGTGTGTGTGTGTGTGTGTGTGTGTGTGTGTGTGTGTGTGTGTGTGTGTGTGTGTGTGTGTGTGTGTGTGTGTGTGTGTGTGTGTGTGTGTGTGTGTGTGTGTGTGTGTGTGTGTGTGTGTGTGTGTGTGTGTGTGTGTGTGTGTGTGTGTGTGTGTGTGTGTGTGTGTGTGTGTGTGTGTGTGTGTGTGTGTGTGTGTGTGTGTGTGTGTGTGTGTGTGTGTGTGTGTGTGTGTGTGTGTGTGTGTGTGTGTGTGTGTGTGTGTGTGTGTGTGTGTGTGTGTGTGTGTGTGTGTGTGTGTGTGTGTGTGTGTGTGTGTGTGTGTGTGTGTGTGTGTGTGTGTGTGTGTGTGTGTGTGTGTGTGTGTGTGTGTGTGTGTGTGTGTGTGTGTGTGTGTGTGTGTGTGTGTGTGTGTGTGTGTGTGTGTGTGTGTGTGTGTGTGTGTGTGTGTGTGTGTGTGTGTGTGTGTGTGTGTGTGTGTGTGTGTGTGTGTGTGTGTGTGTGTGTGTGTGTGTGTGTGTGTGTGTGTGTGTGTGTGTGTGTGTGTGTGTGTGTGTGTGTGTGTGTGTGTGTGTGTGTGTGTGTGTGTGTGTGTGTGTGTGTGTGTGTGTGTGTGTGTGTGTGTGTGTGTGTGTGTGTGTGTGTGTGTGTGTGTGTGTGTGTGTGTGTGTGTGTGTGTGTGTGTGTGTGTGTGTGTGTGTGTGTGTGTGTGTGTGTGTGTGTGTGTGTGTGTGTGTGTGTGTGTGTGTGTGTGTGTGTGTGTGTGTGTGTGTGTGTGTGTGTGTGTGTGTGTGTGTGTGTGTGTGTGTGTGTGTGTGTGTGTGTGTGTGTGTGTGTGTGTGTGTGTGTGTGTGTGTGTGTGTGTGTGTGTGTGTGTGTGTGTGTGTGTGTGTGTGTGTGTGTGTGTGTGTGTGTGTGTGTGTGTGTGTGTGTGTGTGTGTGTGTGTGTGTGTGTGTGTGTGTGTGTGTGTGTGTGTGTGTGTGTGTGTGTGTGTGTGTGTGTGTGTGTGTGTGTGTGTGTGTGTGTGTGTGTGTGTGTGTGTGTGTGTGTGTGTGTGTGTGTGTGTGTGTGTGTGTGTGTGTGTGTGTGTGTGTGTGTGTGTGTGTGTGTGTGTGTGTGTGTGTGTGTGTGTGTGTGTGTGTGTGTGTGTGTGTGTGTGTGTGTGTGTGTGTGTGTGTGTGTGTGTGTGTGTGTGTGTGTGTGTGTGTGTGTGTGTGTGTGTGTGTGTGTGTGTGTGTGTGTGTGTGTGTGTGTGTGTGTGTGTGTGTGTGTGTGTGTGTGTGTGTGTGTGTGTGTGTGTGTGTGTGTGTGTGTGTGTGTGTGTGTGTGTGTGTGTGTGTGTGTGTGTGTGTGTGTGTGTGTGTGTGTGTGTGTGTGTGTGTGTGTGTGTGTGTGTGTGTGTGTGTGTGTGTGTGTGTGTGTGTGTGTGTGTGTGTGTGTGTGTGTGTGTGTGTGTGTGTGTGTGTGTGTGTGTGTGTGTGTGTGTGTGTGTGTGTGTGTGTGTGTGTGTGTGTGTGTGTGTGTGTGTGTGTGTGTGTGTGTGTGTGTGTGTGTGTGTGTGTGTGTGTGTGTGTGTGTGTGTGTGTGTGTGTGTGTGTGTGTGTGTGTGTGTGTGTGTGTGTGTGTGTGTGTGTGTGTGTGTGTGTGTGTGTGTGTGTGTGTGTGTGTGTGTGTGTGTGTGTGTGTGTGTGTGTGTGTGTGTGTGTGTGTGTGTGTGTGTGTGTGTGTGTGTGTGTGTGTGTGTGTGTGTGTGTGTGTGTGTGTGTGTGTGTGTGTGTGTGTGTGTGTGTGTGTGTGTGTGTGTGTGTGTGTGTGTGTGTGTGTGTGTGTGTGTGTGTGTGTGTGCTCGCAGTTCCTCTTCACAGGAACTGCGAGCACAGTGGGGTGATCCCACACCATTGTCACGCATGGTGCAGCAGAGACGGTTGGAGTGGCTTGGGCACCTGGCTCGTCTTGATGACACCAGAGTACCGAAGCAGTTGCTGTTTGCCTGTCTCCCTCAGTCTCGGCCATTCTGTGGACCTCGTCGTCGCTGGAAGGACACCATTCACACGGACCTATCCGTGGCTGGAGTGCGTAACTGGTTTGAGTTGGCAAGCGATCGTGGAGAGTGGCGTGGAGTGGTGACAGCAGCAGGTGAGGACAAGGAACCCCGCCCCGAAGAGCATCGAGTGCCCAACCTGCAACCGTCTGTTCCGCCGTAGTTCCGACATGGTCCGGCACAAGTGTTCAGCAATCCGTCAGCTCCCGGTATCGGAGCAGCCTGGATCAGTACAGTGTCCAACATGCAACCGATGGCTACGTAGCAGAGGAGGCTTTGCGGTGCATAAGTGTCGGCTAGGCGATGTCGACCAGCCGCCGGCCCCTGCCCCTGCTCCTCTTGTTGTTCCTGGTGTAACTTGCACCAACTGTCAGCGTTCATTTAAATCGGCTGCGGGTCTCAAGCGTCACCGTTGTGGAACCTGTCCAAAGCGCCCTACTGTGGCTGAACGCCAACAATTCAAGTTTCACTGCCAAGTTTGCCACAACCGACGGTTCCGGAGGCGGCAAGATCTGGAACGCCACTTGGAGCATTGCCTTCCTCCCCCCTAACCTCTCTGACAGTACCTCCCATCTGGGAGCGGCGTGGCCAATCCTGGCAGCTGTCAATAGTAGTAGTAGTAGTAGTAGTGTGTGTGTTAAATCTGCCAGGTCGAGGGCACGCTCAGCTATTGATGCAGCCCGTGTGAAGTGGATAGAAAGCAAGGCGCTAGCGGCTACAGAGTCCCGTTTTAACGGAGCTAATATGGAAGTGCATTCACGATCTCCAAGCTGCAGGGGAAGGTTTGAAACCGGCTCGGACAACTGCAGTCATGGATGAAAACGGAAATCTATGCACGTCACCAGAAGAGCAGGGTCACCGTTTTCGGAGACATTTCTCTGGAGTGCTGAACATCCATAGCACGTGGTCACCTAGTGCACTGTACTCCATCCCACAACTGCCGGTAGCCCAAGATCTCGCTAGTCCCCCGACACTGGAGGAAGTTCGTCGTGCTATTGGCAAGCTCCAGAACGGGAAATCGGCTGGAGCCTCTGGTATCCTCCCGGAAATGTTGAAATTTGGTGGCGAGCAGCTGTTCCTCAGCCTTCATGGGCTGTTTGGCGATGTGTGGCGTGAGGGTCGTGTCCCCCAGGAGTGGGTAGATGCCATGCTGGTGCCAATACCCAAAAAAGGTGACCTCTCCAGGTGCGATAACTGGCGGGGGATATCTTTGCTGGATGTCGTAGGCAAGGCACTAGCAGGAGTCATTCAGCTACGCCTCCAGTCTCTGGCCAAAGAATTCCTCCCGGAATCGCAGTGTGGCTTCCGCCGTGGCAGATCATGCTCCGACATGATATTTACCATCCGCCAACTCTTGGAGAAGGCAGTAGAACATCAAACCAAGGGTTTCTTTGTCTTCATCGATTTGCGCAAAGCTTACGACTCGGTTCCTCGTGAGTGTCTCTGGCAGGTATTGGCTAGAGCTGGCGTCCCTTCACCCATGCTGGCGGTGATCAAGTCGTTTCACACCTCAATGGCTGCTGTATTACGCTTGAGTGGTACAACTGTAGATCCCTTTAGCGTTCATAATGGCCTACGCCAGGGTTGCTCAATGGCGCCCGTGCTGTTTAACATTTTCATGTGGGCCGTGGTAAGCAGATGGCAGCAGCGCGTTAGTGGTGTACCTGGTATTGGTTTCAGTTTCTCGCACAATTCTGACACTGGTAACCTCTACAGGAAGTCTCACCGCACCGACCCTGTCACTACCGCTACGGAGGCTCAGTTCGCTGATGACTCGGCATTGTTCGCTACATCAAGAGCTGGTGCCGAGGTCGCATTGACAACCTTTGACAACACGGCGCCCGAATTTGGCCTCGCGGTTAGTGCCACAAAGACCAAGTTTTTGGTTGCTGGTGCTGATGTGTCTGCTGCTGACCGCGTACCCCTCAGTCTAGCTGGTGTCGACATTGCTTGTGTTACCGAATTTAAGTATCTGGGTTCGGTTATTCACAGCGACGGCCGTTCATCCTGCGATGTTGACTCCCGCATTGCGAATGCCTCCCGAGCGTGTGGCGCTTTGCAAAAGTCCATCTTTGGCAACAAGCACCTGGACCTCCACATCAAGAGGTGTGTGTTCAACGCCTGTGTCTTGTCGCTCTTGCTGTACGGTTCGGAGTGTTGGACGCCTCTTCAACGGGATTTGCAGCGGCTCTCTGTCTTCCACCACCGATGCATCCGCTCAATCATGGGAGTGTCTCGCCAAGAATGCTGGGATGACCACATCACCAACCACCAACTAGGTGTGAGGTGGGGTGATCCCGACACCATCCGCACGAAGGTGGAGCACCGCCGCCTTGAATGGCTCGAGCATGTTGCTCGGATGGAGGACCACCGGCTGCCGAAGCAAGTTCTCTTTGGCACGCTTCCGTCGCGTCGCCCAGCTCATGGCCCTCGTCGGCGCTGGAAGGATTGTATCATGTCTGACCTTCGTTCTCGCGGCCTCGAGGGGGAATGGCGAGCTGAATGCGAGTCGCGTTCCACCTGGCGCTCGGCGTACTCAGCACCGGTAGATGCCCAGCATACCCCTCCCGTCACCTGCTACACCTGCGACCGACAGTTTACGCGCCCCAGTGATCGCGCACGCCACAAATGTAAGGCTGAGCGTGCGAAGCCGGTTGCGGAGCAGAAAGGTGCATGCCAGTGTGGAGAGTGTGGCCGTTGGCTGAAGTCCCGTGGAGGTCTGGCAAGGCACAAGTGTACTTACCCCCAGTCAGCAGTCGGTGCGCCCCTGCCGCTGCCTGCTTCTCCGCTGTGCTGCGTCGCTCACTGCCAGGCTTGTGACCGCTGCTTTGCGTCTACACGTGGCCGCGCCCGTCATCGCTGCTCGCGGACTTGTAGTCGTCCGACCGTTCAGGACCGTCAGGGCTTCACGTGTGTTTGCGCCTGCTCCCGCCGATTTCGCTTACCGCATCACCTGGATCGTCACAGGTCTGTGTGCTCCTCCTCTCTCTCAGCTGCCCCTCCGGGGCCCACGTAACCTTCATGGCAGTGGCTCAACAGGACAGGACAGGTGTGTGTGTGTGTGTACAAGTTGCTATGTCTAACATAGCTGTTCGCTATCATCGCTTCCGCGATGGGTATGTCTGAGGTGTGTGTATGTGTGTGTGTGTGTGTGTGTGTGTGTGTGTGTGTGTGTGTGTGTGTGTGTGTGTGTGTGTTAGACAGTTATCTGGCGCAAGTCTTGATCTGTCTCATTCAGATCTTGTTCGCCATCGTTGCTATAACTATAAGAGAAAATCTGTGGGTGCACATCCAGTTCATTTGCAGATTTGCGTGCTTCTCCTGCGACGGGCGTATACATGGTACATGGTGTGTGTGTGTGTGTGTGTGTATGTGTGTGTGTGTTGTGTGTGTGTGTGACACTCTGTGACTCTGTGCGTTTGTGTGTGTGTATGTACATGGTGTGTATGTGACACTGCGTTTGTGTGTGTGTGTATACATGGTGTGTGTGTGCCACTCTGCGTTTGTGTGTGTGTATACATGGTGTGTGTGTGTGTGCGTGTGCGCGCGCATTATGTATGTGAAAATCTTTGGGTGCACATCCAGTGCATTTGCAGATTTGCTTGCTTCTTTTGCAACAGGCATACACCTGGTACATGGTGTGTGTGTGTGTGTGCACGCGTGCGCGGGCGTGTGTGCACTAGCCTAGCTGGATCCCCTGTACTGCACACTGCACATTTTATAACGTAAAGTGAAATCAGCCAGTGTGTAGTGATCAGCGTTCATACCTCAGTAATCATGGTAACAGAGCCAAGAAAGAGCAAATCAACAGCATCAACAACCTGTCAGTTCTAAGGATTGTAATTTGAGTGAGTCAAGGTCGCTGATTCAGTCAACATGCTTCGTTATCATAATCAGTAGAATTCGAGATGAAAATATAAAAAAACTCTGCCAGGGAGTGCCGTAAATCAGCATGGATCGCATGCTACACACGCGGCACACGGCAAATTTCTGAGTGAGAAGCACACACGCACGCAGAGCGTGAGGTGTCGGAGGAATGGGTGGACCTGCACGCCAGAACCGGAAACGGACCCCGGAGTCACCTGGTTGCTATCGCTAGAGTAAGCTGCAGCCATGTACAGCTCGAGCGGAATAGTATGTAGCGGAGAACCAGTGCAACACTGGTGACTGTAGCACAGGACTCCACAAGAATGCAATGTTGAGGCAGCCACCGTAATAGAGCAAGGCCCATTGCAAGTGCAGTACAAGCTTCTCAGCAGCAGCAGCAGCAGCAGCAGCAGTGATGTTACAACAGCAACAGTATCAACAATGCTCAGTGCCAACTGACCAGTATTAGCAACGCCATGCACCTATCCACAAGCAGCGTGTACAGTGCACTGTACGCATAGCATTACCAGAGGGTACAGTACAGTACAGCACAGTACAGCCTAGACTGGGCCATAGCACTACACTAGGATAAGAGTGGTCTCTTCGGACAGGCAGATCAGATGTTACCGTCGTCATGAGGTGCTGCTCTCCTCACTCTCATCAACCGCTGCAAGCTTATTTTCATCCATCAGCTGCGTGAAACCCAGCTCTTCATTTTGTTCTTGGCTTCGTTCGTAACGTTCCACCGTAAGACCAGGATCAGGGTCAGGCGCAAACAGATTCTGTCAGCAAAACACAAGCAAAGGGAACGTCAAATCGCATGCAACTCATACAACATAAAGGCATTCTTGGAGGTGACTTTAAGGTTTCCTCATCACGGAAAATGCCAGACGACGAGCAATATTACATGTATTTGAAGCACTCCTGTAGTAGTATTCAGTTCAGTGCACATGAATCACTTCCCGATCTCCGCTATAATCTGCGCAAAGAACCGCGAACATGTGCGGCATGGAATTCTTGAGAGCACACTTTCTTTGAAGTAAAGTTGCACCGAAAGTTCGAAACACTACATAATACCAACGTTACCAGGACACTACTTTGTAACATTTACCATGCTACAGGTACAGTAGTAATCTATTGTGACGTACACGCGGCTCTTGCAAAACTACAGTACCGCCGGGGGGGGGGATCAGCCTCATAGCCTAGGCCATCCATCATGCACTACAGTCTACGCACAGCAACGTGAGTTTATCGGCATGCCGTGCTTGGTGAGACCCTAGCCTGTTCGGTCTTCGATGCCCGACAGTACTGTAGCTTTGTTTACAAATCACCAATCATCTAAATTATACAATGTAGACACCACAATACACGTGTAAGGTTAACCCTTTACTGTCCGATTAAAATGTATACAAGCCCACGCAACCACAAAATCTGAAACTAAAATGAGACGTAACTTTGGTTTGAATTTGACGATTTCCACGATCTTGGGCATCCTGGTAAGGTCTTGACGAGACGAACGCAATGAGCCCACGCTCGAGATCGATCTCAATCCACCATGTCACCCCTGTTGCTCGTATCGAGCTCAAATATTTTCGTAGAGACTCCCGGGAACCTACTTTTGAATTTGAATCGGTGTAGCCTTGCCAACAGGTGACGTAAACAGGGAAAATCCCAGCCGTCGACATGCGCGTCGCGCTCTGAACGCACTTTTCCCAGGACCAGAATTACGAGTGCGATAACTCAGCAACCGGCAACCGCTGTTCGTATCGCTTCGGGAATTGTTCGAGGCGACAGCTGAGACTTTTCTCTTCGACCTACATATTTCGATCTCTCCAAAAGACCTAGATTTGAGCAAGTTACGATAATTTCAAAATGCCTACCCCATCGATCCCATTGGATCGATGCTTGTATGTACGGACAGTAAAGGGTTAAGGTACGTGATTTCAGCAGATTTGTCATCCTTGGAAAGGCAAATACCCAGCAGCAGCACCAGCACCATTGGTAAGTACGAGCGCCGCTCATTACGTCACTTGAGCTCTTGCTAAGGACAAGCCATAAACATGGCCCAGCACTGTCCTGAGGCTGCTCAAAACTATGTACAGCCTTCCTTCTGTTGGGTGCAGTGCCAGACAAAGCACTACTACATGCAGTTGATAATATCATTCAACACACAGAAGCAGAATGTTTTAAGGTAACTAGTGCCTCAAAGTGCAAGAACATGAAGTGAAAGCAAAGTTAACGACCTCACTGAGAAGGAGTTTCACCCTTGCACTTACCTGAACATAGCTATTACCAGCCGGGTCATCGATCTGGATGGTGACAAATCGAGTTCCACTGATAATCTGCAACACATGGGGTAGTTCAAAGCATCAAAGGACATGCACAATGAGCTGATTGTTAGGGTTGAACTTGAAAACCTGAAAACAGGAGAAGACAAGGCTGATGATCAGATCAGAAGATGAGGCAGTAACTACCTCACAAAGGACTTCCAACATAGAGTTCTACTTACATGCACTGAAAGAGCACAGGCAAGTGCCCACCTTGGTGTGCACGAAATGTCGTCTTGTCAAGAACTTAAGCTAGAGACAAACTTCCGCTAGCTTTTCTCACCTAACGAAATGCACGTAGATGAATGTTTGTACATGCAGAGTTTACGCAAAGCTGATGGGTGCCATTGGGTGGACATGTATGACACCAGATAGCAAAATATACACAGACACACAGACACACACGCACACACACAAACAGAGAGAGAGAGAGAGAGAGAGAGAGAGACACCCAAACACACACACACACACGCACGCACACGCACGCACGCACACACACACATACACACACATACAAACAGAGACACACACACCCACAAACAGAGACACACACACCCAAACACACACACAGACATGCAGACACACACACACACCACGGACACACACACACACAACACACACACACACACACACATAGACGCACACAAACACAACACAGACAGACACACACACAACACGTACACTAGGGTCTAGGAAGGAATCCTAGGTTATGGGCCTTACCGAGTCCATTTCACCAAGGAAGTCCTTTAGTTTGTCTGCACGACCGGCATCAGAGCTGTCACCAAGGGAGAGTGCATGGACTTTGGTGAGCTGCAAAGCAAGGAAAGAGAACGGAATTCCAATGAAAGCATCATAAAACCCAGCTGAGTGCAAGCGAATGGCCTAGTCTGTGTACACCAAGGGATGCACGCCCATCAGTCTCACCAATGCCAAATGGAAAGATGCAAGGGAATAATAGCTAGTTACAACGCCAAGTGTCCTTCAACCAGCAAGACCGCCAATACATATTCGAGGGATTCCCAGCAGACTGCCTACATCAAGGGGCATCTCTGAGAATGATGAATATAGTTGTGGCATACAATAACAAGAAACACGAAGAATATGTCCCAGGTACCAATTTAGTAGTGAATTTACTGTCATTCAGCTGTTATTAGTACAAGTACTTCTCCAAAACTCAAGTACCATGCTCACCTGGTCCTTCATGTTCGTTAGCACACCCTCCAGTGTTGTGAAACTGCCAGAGGCAGCAAACGAATCTACAGATAGCTCCAACTGCGGTATGCAGAGAGATGCCGTTTCAGCCTGAAGATGACACATGCAAACACACAGAAGTAAAACGTGGTCAACATCAACAAGTGAAAATGCACATTAAGATAACAGAGAGGTTGTGCACAACGAAAATCCGTAAGATTTGGCCGTTCCGGCCTTAAGTAATGAAAGTCTTGCCTTGAAGAGAGGTGCGGTTTATACACCGGTGCAGCAACCCCCCCCCCCCCCCCCTGCACGGAAGTAAGGTACGTATACAGGACCGAGAAGACGTGAGAACTTACGATAAGGACATCTCGACTAAGATCAGCCTCCTCAGACATTTCCAGTGATATCCGTACTCCTTTTGGCTCAATACCACCTGAAACAAATAAATAAGGACACACACAACAAAATGATTCGTGTACAGTGTACTTCTTTTTTCTGTAGTGCACACATGTATATTATAACAATGGCCTTTCAGCACCCGGCAGCAAAAGCTTTGAAGCATGGTCACCTTTGGGCAAGTCTTCTCAGTGCGTGATGATATGGGCTCACCTACACAAGCATACAACCATACTCACACATGGCCATACCCACATACCCATACCTACACCCGTGCCCACTGCTACAGCCACATACCTGCTGATTTGACTTCGTTGGACGAAAAGCCACACCTGTCGCACTTTACTGCCATGATGATGACCTGTTTGAACAACGGAATATCTATCACAAGTCACAGGGCTAGTCAAGGAAGCCAGCTACACGTCTTCTCGATTGACACACACTCACACACTCATTACCAACAAACATTTCGTTTAACAGCTTGCTTTATTTCTATGATTTGGGATTTCATTCACTCTCAACATGAGAAGGAGTCGTGCTCTCATAGCGTAGGCAAACAGATCCAGTTGTGCAGATGGCAATGAGTATTGCACCAAGACAGAATAGAACAGCAGCAAAGGATACCGACTGGCTTCATGAGATTCTCCACTGGTGACTGACAGTTGGGGCAGTTACTGGGAAATGACAATATCTGAACAGAGAAAGAAAGAAAGAGAGAGATAGAGAGAGAGAGTAAGTTACATTTATAAAACAGGTAAGTCTAACAAATGAGGACTGAGACCTCTACAACAGGGTTTTTACGCCTGAAAGCAGGTGCATGATTTAACAAGCAGGTTGTCAGTCTAGATTTTATGCTAGAGAGAGAAAGAGAGAGAGAGAGGGAGGGAGAGAGAGAGAGAGACGGCGAGAGATGCACAAAGAGAAAGCGAGAGACAGACATCATGTGTATATAGCAAGGACATACAAGTACTTAGCATGTGTGTGCAGGCTGACCGCAATGTGCCATGTTCAGTATATTGTACTAGTATAAAGAGTGCCTGGACATACGGAATTAGCACAAAATACTACATTGCCACATGCCAGTGGTACCAATACTGCAGTCTCTCTCTCGCTCTCATACACGTGTGCACACACACAGTCACCCATGCATGCACACACAGGCACACGCACACACAAGAAATGCCACATTCTTACCTCCTCATCACCAATGCTGTCAGCGGTCCCCCTTTCCTTCGATGAACCTTTCAGCAACAAGGAATACGTAGAAAACCTAGACTTCTCAAGCTGGTCAACAAGCACAATAAGTACTGTTTGTTTACTTCAGTACTAAAATGCCAGCTAAAACCGTCAGCTCTAATACACTACACGTGCACTGTGAGGTATACTCCTATATTATCATATATCACATTGTTCAAAGCATCACTACTAGTTTTTCCAAGTACTCGCAGTTACTTCTAGTCCTGAATTAACAGTAGTGAGTGACGGGAGACACAACAGCCCGCCAGCGTGGCACAGCATGCTGCAAGAATGCTTTGTGAACAGGAAGCAAGCCAAAGCACCACACAAGACCAGGGCAATGAGCACCAGTACATTAGAGATTACTCCACACACACGCACGCACGCACGCACACACACACACACACACACACACACACACACACACACACACACACACACACACACACACACACACACACACACACACAGACAACAGCAGATCGGCATCAGTATTTGCTGTATGATGATACCTGCAGTGGATGACAAGTCTTCCGCGCCGCTTGGCACATCTGCCACGGTTTCCTTCAGGGCAGGATAGGAAAGAAAGCAAAAAGAAAATGGAGCTGAGTCACAGAATTGCGAGACATGCAAACAACTACATTGGTGCACTGTCAAAAAAACAAACCGGACGGTGACAGGAGAGAATGAGCGCTTTCTCTAGTGGTGGAGTTCATGAAGTTGACAGAGCAAAGGAAAATACAAGATGCCCATACAATAGTCATACTGCTGTAGACAGCAAGCTTTTTCGACCAAGTAGGCCTCATCAGTACAGTACGAGCTAGTGGCCATGATGCAAAGGTGGCGGCACATACATGCCCATACATGTACACTAGCACCATGGTATCGCCAGTGGCAACAGTGATCTCCACCAAAGCTTACAACTGTGTACTCACTGGACTGGAAATGTTGAGCATTTCATTCTGCTCCTTGCTTCGCGTGTACTCACTCTTCTTCAGTAGAGGATCGGGTGCAGGCGGGTTGCTGTCAAGTATTCAAGGTTAAGAAATACTTTAGGATACATGGTCTTAGGGTAAACACACACACATACACACACAGTCGCCTGTGGCCTGGTTGTCAGTGAGCCATTGAAGATACGCAGATTTAGAAGCAGTTTCACAGACACAACCGAATGACACATACTCATCACATAACCACGCTCGAGAGGAACAAAACAAAGTGGCTGTATACAGTCTTCGACAAATTGTCCCATAGAAACTGCCACGTTCTAACCCACCTTCTAACTTCTAAGATATTCAATAAAAGAATCTAACTTGCATGATCAATGTATTATGATAACTGGCCTGATAGCTACTAGTGAGGATACAGGAATTCAATGAAGCTATTGCCAGAGGGGTCATCCAGAATCTGAGCACATAAGGGAGCGAGAGAGAGAGAGAGAGAGAGAGAGAGAGAGAGAGAGAGAGAGAGAGAGAGAGAGAGAGAGAGAGAGAGAGAGAGAGAGAGAGAGAGAGAGAGAGAGAGAGAGAGAGAGAGGGGGGGAGAGGGGGAGAGGGGGAGAGGGAGAGAGAGAGAGAGAGAGAGCATATGAAGTGATCACTTATCAGATACTAGTAGAGACATGGTTATTTTGGTGGATAGCATGTAACAAGGCGGTGGATGCACTGTGTATGTTGAAAAACAGTGCTCCTGACTACAACCATCATAGGTTGGCAGAGCCCCGACCTATCAAACAAGGCTTACAAATACCATACTGTGCTTCGCTATGACAGCAGCGAAGTCCAAACCACCCCTACATTGTAAAGATCCAACTTCCTTTCACGTAAGATTAGACAGGAGTAAAAACGGGGTTTCCTTACTGTTCCACAGCCTCTTAAATTGTCCATGGATAAAACGGTTCTTAAAACCACATAATTATTTTGGAAATATGGCCAAAACCTCTGTCGCAATATTTACTTGTGAAGTATTTGTTAGACAGGATTAGAAATAGTTTCCTAACTTTCTTTACTGTTCCACAAGCTTCATTAAAACTCTCCAAAGATAGAAACGACCTATTTGTTCTGAGAGAATGTTCTCACTGCTACTCTCCGCACAGGGCCACGATGTCCAGTTTCATTCCACCAACACTCCACAAAGAACTTTCCATACAGTCTCAACAACTGTTACAACGATGGCGGAGATCGACGGTCACTCTACAAAAATCATTGGCAAAATGCAACTCCTAGTCAACTGCAAGGCCAGCAACGTGACACCAAAGTACCTGGACAGAACAAAACCTGCCAAGGATTGGAGCGATTCCGTAGATGTACAGCCATCCAGGTGTGGTTTGCTGATGATGCCGCCGCCGGAGGCCGGTTGATTTCACTACGCCGCTTCTGGGGCAAGCTTATATCTGCAGGCCCTGCGTATGGCTACTTTCCGAAGCTCAGCAAAGCATTCTTGGTAGTGAAGCCCGAGCATCGCGACGAAGCAGAGCGAATCTTTGCCGGTACAGGCATCAAGATAGCCAGTGATGGTGACAACCTGGCCCACAAAGCTGGACAGCGTCATCTGGGTGCAGCCATAGACTCAAATGCGTTCATCGAGAGGTACCTCGACTCGAAAGTTGATGCATGGACAGCACAAGTGGACCGCCTCGCCGACATTGCCGCAACATACCCCCATGCTGCATTTGCTGGCTATGTCTTTGGCCTCCGGCATCGTTGGACCTTCCTCCAGCGTACCATGCCTACAATGGGCACTCATATGCAGCCCTTGCTCAGTGCTATTCGCAGCCATTTGTTACCTGCCCTGACCAAGCATGAGGCCAGTGACGTCGAGATGGATATGGTTGTGCTTCCAGCTCGATATGGAGGTCTGTCGTTGGACAACCCCGTCATCGATTCCTCCCGCAAACACACGGCATCGATTGAGTGCACCGCTAATCTTGCAACCCAGATCGCCACGGGGACCTGATAGGGAGCATCAGACAAGACCATGAAGCAAAGACTGCCGTGAAACAGCGTCACCGCGGCACCCTCGACACCAAGGCTAACGGAATCCAGTCTCGGCTGCCCGAGCCACAACAACGGGCCATGGCGTTGGCAAGAGAGAAGGGAGCCTCCAGCACGCTAACAACAATACCGGTGGCTGAGCACGGATTCTGCTTCGACGTCAAGTCAGACTTCCATGACCACGTGCGCATGCGATATTGTTGGCCACTGGACAACCTGCCGGCTTCTTGTCCATGTGGAGCACGCTACTCGGTGGATCATGCGCAGATTTGTAAACTCTCCGGCTTCATCCATATGCGTCACAATGATCCTACCGACTTTATCCCCTCATGCATGAAGGAGGTGCATTGTGACGTTGAGGTGGAGCCGAAGCTCCAACCTCTCACCGGTGAGGTCCTCCAGCGACGCACCGCCAACACCGATCCGGATGCCCGCACTGACCTGAGAGTGAGGGGTTCTGGACGGATAGCAGAAACGCATTCTTTGATACAAGGGTGTTCTATCCCCATGCGTCAAGCTACCGCTCCAGATCCCTCTCCTCTCTGTACCGAAGCTTTGAAGGGGAGAAGAAGCGTGCGTATGGGGAGAGAATTCTCCACGTCGAGCATGGTTCCTTCACCCCTCTGGTCTTCTCTTCCTGTGGGGGGATGGGCCACGAAGCTGCCATCATGGTAAAGAGGCTGGCAAGTGCTTTAGCCGTGAAGAAGCATGTGCCGTACAGCCAGATGATGTGTTGGCTCAGATGCATGCTAAGCTTTTCGCTAGCCAGATCTGCTATTCGCTGTGTCCGTGGATCGCGCTCAATTCGCCGCCGTCACTTTGACCATGGCCCTTGTGATGTTGCAGGCCTCCTGGTTAATACTATATTATAGTATTGTACTATTATAGTATCTTGTACGATATTTATATGTGTATCTGTTTTGTTCCCTTTCTCTGTGCTTTATGTTCCTGGTTCTTGGTCTTTAGTTGTGTCTTTGTTAGTGCTTTGGTTTGACCAGTACTGTAATAATAATAATGTCCCAGAACATTACATTGGCGACGAAGATGAACTGGATTTAATAGTTAGTCATATAGATGACCTGAGTAGGCCTCAGTGACAATGGCGCTCACAGGAGTAGGCCCGGCTTTGGAGCCGTTCGATCTCGAGGGTCCTGCCCATGAAGTTTCTGCAAGATGGCGCAGGTGGAAGAGATCATTCCAGTACTATGTGGATGGGCAGAACATAACATCCGCGAAGAGGCAGAGGAGTCTGTTGCTGTACTTGGCTGGTATGCCAGTACAGGAGAAATTCGAAACGCTAACAGAAGATGAGGACACCGACAATTTATTCGAGCGAGCTGTGAGTGCTTTGGACAAGGCGTTTGAGTTCGTGGCCAACAAGAGGTTCGAACGTTATAAGCTTCGTCAGATGTCACAACGGGCTGGTGAAACAGTATCTCAGTTTTCGACCCGTTTGCTTGGGCAAGGCAAATACTGTGACTATGGCACCGATATGGAGGATCATGTATGCGACCAGCTCCTCATAGGGATATCGGACAATCGCCTCAGAAAGAAATTGTTAGAAGTCGACGACCTCACTTTGGCGGTGGCCTTCAAAAAAGGTCGCGAGTATGAAACAACGGAGCAGCACGCACGTGATATGTCAACATCGACAAGTGCAAGTCACAGTGCAAGCCATGATGGGCATGGGTCCAGTTCGTACGGTACGGGTGAAGCTGCACCAGGAAGTGTGAATGCTGTGCACGGCGTACCTCAGCATCGTGCGGAGCCCCGCAGGTCAGACAGGTTAAGCGTGAAATGCTAAGGAACCTGTCCGGCCCTTGTTCTGTTCTGCATTGACTAGGCTGTGTGACAGTTGTGTTTGACTGGTCGTTCGGCTAACAATGCATGAGCTTGCATTATACTGTATATTTACATATTTTATGACATGGATTGATAGCACGCTTTTGGTTATTCGTCGCGTTTTGGACAGCCTATTTTGGTTTATTTAGTTTGTTGAAATGCTACGTTGAAGTTTGCTATGGTCAGTATTTCTATGGACTGTAGTTGTAGACTTTCGAGAAAAGGAGGAATGTGATGTTGCAGGCCTCCTGGTTAATACTATTATAGTATCTTGTACAATATTTATATGTGTATCTATTTTGTTCCCTTTCTCTGTGCTTTATGTTCCTGGTTCTTGGTCTTTAGTTTTGTCTTTGTTAGTGCTTTGGTTTGACCAGTACTGTAATAATAATAATGTCCCAGAACATTACACCCCTGTCGACCTGGTCCGAGCAGAGGCACAGCTGGTGGTCAGCTAGACAGTTGTCATCATGTCTAGTTTCTGAGAAGTTCTCAATCTCTCATTTTCATGCCAGGCGTGAGCCAGCCCCTGGCTTAACAAAATGGGTGCTCCTTTTTAGTTTAGTTTTTCTTCTCTTCTTCTTTTTATTTTGCTTTGCCCGTACAAGAGCCTTTACATGCACGACATGTCACGTTTAGGTGGCTGTTTCCGAGTTTTCCTTCGCTGTTACGACTCCAAACGAACAGGTTTTCAGTGTAAATCTGCTATCGAGATTTACGCAGCAGCAGCTTCAGCTAGCTCAGCGCGCGCGACTTCTGATCATGCGCATCTCATTATGTTTTGAGCGAGCTGGTTCAACAAAAATAAATGATAGTACATTCAAATAAATGTAGAAAAGAAAAGGACATATGGATACGAGTTAAGAGTAACTCTCCATCACTGTAACTGGAGAGTTACTCTTAACTCGTATCCATATGTCCTTTTCTTTTCTACATTTATTTATGGCTCAACATCCGAGTTTCAAATTACATTCAAATAATTTTGAAATTATTCGTCTCTGTGACATTTCCTCGTCAGTGATTGACTTCTACCTGTAGCTTTGTGATGGGGAAGCGCAAATCTGATGTTGTGTACCATCGAAAGAAGCGGGTGTTCAAGGGAAATCAATTTTCGCAGTCTTCTGCCGCGGCCGCACCACCTCTGGCTGAAAGACGCACACCAGAACCAGAATTTGAGCAATCAGCTGATTCTGACGTGACTACTGGAATTGATATACCTAGTCCCACTGACTCGTCATTCCTGAAGATCAAACATTTCTCTTTCCTTGGCAGCCAGCCCACAGCGGAGAGCAGTGAGGACTCTGATGATGATGGTGCGGAGCACGACAAATCGATTGTAGGGAATCGAATTGTATCTCTAGCTGCCCTGAGCACCCTGATAGACACATCGTGTGTTTGTAACAAATGCAAGTCTGGAAGTCTGGTAAATAGTGAGTTGCAGCGAATTGGCCTGGCACCTGACGTCCAGTTGTCCTGTAACAACTGCTGCAGCTTCAATAATTCACCAGTCTTGGCAACGAAGCAGGTGCATAAGAAAAGTCGTTTTTACGATGTCAACCGAGGAGCTGTATTGGCTATGCGACTAATCGGCCATGGACGCCAAGCGCTTAACACCATCTGCTCTTCTATGGACATGCCTAGGGCCATGAGCAAGTCAGCGTATGATGACCACCGCCGTGTGTTGCATGCTGCAGCCAAACGGGTTGGGCAGGAAAGTATGGCGAAAGCTGCCGCTGCTGTTGTCGACAAGCGCGCGCAAGAAGAAAGGCCATCGGATATAGCAGTCACGACAGATGGGACCTGGATGAGACGCGGCCATTCATCGTTGTATGGAGTCCAGACTGTGTTATCCCATGATACTAATCAAGTTGTGGATGTGGAAGTGTTGTCCAAGTACTGTGGTGAATGTGTCAGTTGGAAGTCAAGGCATGGCAAGGGTAGCATCAGTGATGAGACGTATACGGAGTGGAAGGTAAATCATGAGTCGAAATGCAGCATTAACACATCCAGTTCAGCACCTGCCAAGGAAGCAGAAGCTGTTGTTAAGCTATGGCAACGCTCAGAAGAACTTCGTAAACTGCGCTATGTTACATTCATAGGTGATGGTGACAACAAGGGCTATAACCGTGTCCGGCATGCCATACGGTGAAACGGAAGTCGTCAAGGATGAATGCATCGGTCACGTCCAGAAACGTGTCGGTAAAGGACTGAGAGATTTGAAGCAACGCCTTGGATCTAATCCCCTCTCAGATGCAAGCAAGCCTCTTAGTGGAAGAGGCAGGCTGACAGAAAAGTACATGGACCGACTCCAGACATATTATGGCAAGGCCATTCGCAGTAACATCGGTGATCTGCAGGGCATGTACAAGGCCATCTGGGCAAGTGTCTGTCACCGGTGCACCGTGCTTCTTCAGATGACAATCCAATGCATCAGTATTGTCCTGTTGGCAAAGACTCTTGGTGTGGATGGCAGAAGCAGCAAGCTGGAGTGGCCATGGAGTTCAATCACACCGATACTCTACCGAAAGCCGTACTGGATGCCATTCGATCGCTGTATTTTCGCCTTACTGACCGTGACCTACTAGCTAGATGTACGCGTGGTGCCACTCAGAATAGCAATGAGTGCTTCAATGGTCTCCTGTGGAAGCTCTGCCCAAAGGAATTGTTTTGCTCAGCATCGACTGTTGAGACTGCTGTCTACCTTGCCGTGACGTTGTTCAACAATGGTGCGACAACGATACATTCTGTGCTGTCTGCTTTGCACTGTGATGTGGGCTATTGGTCATCCAAGGGTGCTAAAGAAATGGACAAATCAGGTCTGTACCATTCAGCCAGGAAATCCACAGACAAGGAGAAGAAAGCCAGAAAAAAGAGAAGGGCAATACGGAAAGGATTAGTGGATGCAGCTACGGAGAAGAAAGGTGTCACCTATGAAGCTGGGGCATTCTGAGTCCCTATTTTCATGCTTTTTTGGTGGTTTCGCAGCTCCGTTGAAGCCATAACTTGAGAACAGTTTGCTGTAAATACATAAACTTGATGTTTTTTCGCATCTGCATTTTCCTGGCTATGCAACTAACCTCTCTGTTGAACAATTTAAGTTAGTATGGAACTCATTTTGTAGCTGTGAAGGTTGCAAAGCCCACGAGCGGACGTACGCAAGGTGAACTTTCACCAGTATAAACACCACTATGGTGCTGTTTTCCACATAGTTTTTTTGGTTCATTCTGTAGTCTTGGTGGTTGTGTTCAGTACCTCAATATTTTTAGATGCCATTCTATTGTTATTGAGGCTACATCTTTTCAACCGTTTCAGTGCCGCAAAATGATCGCAAGGCCTACTTTGGGAGTGTCCCCAACTGATAAATGTGCTGTAATGGTCAATTTGAAAGATGCAATGTGTGGACAGTGCTTCTATGGAGCACTGGTCTGAATTTGAGGCCAATAGCTCATATAGAAGTGTATTTAGTCACCATTGACTGAGCGGGAGTGGTTTGCCCCAGGCTGCCACCTTAAGACAATGCCAGCAGACAAAGGACAAGCGGTCGTACTGATGGACATAGCGGACTATGATAAGAAAATTCAAGATCATTTGAACGACCATTCCACTTATTCTACCCTCCTAAGGGATCCCACTGACCAGATAGTAGATACACTGCACAGGCTTCTACGTCCAATGGAACAGGCGGAAGAAATATCACGCTCCCAGAAACTGTTCCACAACCCTGATACGCGTAGTTTCACTTCAAAACTGTCAGATGCACTATTTCCAACAAACTCTAGAGTAATTACAGCTGATGTAGTTAGCTTCTACACCAATACGAACTGGTACAACCCGACGGTGTGGTGGAAAGGCCGAGTCAGGACCTGCAACATCGGTGGTGACGACAAAGGGACAGCGCAGTGGAAAGGACGAGTTGAGCGCTGTGACATTGGAGGTGACGAAGAAGACCTGACGGTCGACGAATCAGCAATCGGCTATCAAGCGTCATCATTCTGTCGGTTAGTGGTAGTTGTCGTGATTTGTACAGAGATGATGTTTTCCCGGTTTTGGCCCGTGGCAGATCTGCATTATATTGGGATGTTTCGGAGGCATTGTATATTCGTATTGTTGACCCCTGAACTGTGTGTTCAGAAGGAAAATGTTTCGTCTCTTCAGTTGTTTGGCGCTAATCCTCGATAAAGTGTCAGGATAAAGTGTCCCTAGCTGTAAACCAAGGTGGGGCACTCTCACTGTTCTGTTCAAGACTTCGTCTTCGAGGCTACCTGCCGGATTTCCTAGCTTCTGTTTTCAATACAGTCGGACCGGCTCTTATTGTTCCTAAGAAGAGTTTGATCAATACGAAGAAGTTCTCAAGTGACAAAATCACTTTCTATACTTCATATGCTCGTGCTAGTCCCCTACTTTGCCGACTTTTCACTCCTCGTGCTGTCTCATCATCCCGCACTGCTAGAATTACCCGTTCTCAGGAATCGCTCGGCCTGGTACTGCCCCATGCCAGATTGTATTTTGGCTATCACTCTGTATCTTATCTTGGAGCTGACCGATGGAACTCCCTCCCTGCCGCGATTCGCACCATATCCCTGCCTGCTGCATTTCGCTCTGCTATCTTCACGTGGCTAGGGCACCCTGTAAGAAGACCATAGGTCTGTTGGGATTGCCCTTGTAAAATATGAACAAATACTTGAGTAATAATATCATCCTCACTCCGTCCGCAATGACTTTAGATCTTTTTTGCAAGGCCTTTTCTCCTTATCACGTTCAGATATTTTACCGAAAACCGAAGCAACTCTTTCACAAAGGCATTGTTTTCTATTGTTTCCTCCCCAATAATCGTTTTAAAGTGCCTGAATTTTTTTGCGACAGTGTGCTCTGTGTGTTGAATGTCCTGCCCACAGTATACTATATATTAACACTAGTTATTTTTGGGTATAATTTTATTTTCGGTGGAGGGACCAGGCACATCAATTTAGATTACACCTAAAAGGCACTACAATACGCAGTGCAGGGATTGCTGGTCACCTAATTCTACATTACACCTGAAACCAATCAGGTCCCTGGCACCGAAATTTTACTATGTACACCTAAAATTACATGTTATACAGTACACAGACAGAAGGACGTTACCAAGAGTAGATAACCAAGAGTGTGCAACTCCGGATCTCTCCTCCACAATCTGCAGATACCCCCGCCCATGGCGGAAATTTTTGTTGACGTCACCTTTCTTCAGAAAAACGCGCATCTTGCCGCAGAGCAGTGTGAGAGCACGTGCTGGGCACCGACCTTGTAGTGTAAAGCCCGGCCAAGTGCACGAGGCAAAACTTTCCAAAAGACTCGTAGCGCGTGGGTCGTAGAAAAGATTACGTCAACAAAAAATTCCGCCGTGGGCCAACCAATCCGGGAGTTTCACACTCTTGTTTATCTACTCTTGACGTTATGCAATATCAATTCAGAAAATATCCTCTTACTTTGTCAACAAACAAAAAAGGAAGACAAAGCGGAGAGATCATGAGGTAAGAGAGGGGAGATATCCACCAAGATCATTGCCACTGGAGTATCACTACTATACCACCTACCACTTGAAATTGCTCATCGCCAGTCAGCAACTTTTGCAGCTTGACAACAAACTCATCAATCTTCTCAGCCAGCTCTGGCTGTTGAATCTGCAAAATGGGAACACGTGCAAACAGCACAGAGAGTCAGAGAATAAACCACAATGGACATGCTTTTACCGTACATGCACATACGGATGTGCATGTGCGTGCAAACACGCGTCTGCACACACACACACACACACACACACACACACACACACACACACACACACACACAAACATAGGCACACACACAAAGCACCCACGTTGCTGCAATACCAACACAAAGAAAAGTAGATTGCCTACTCTGCACAATCCTGTGTTGATATCTCGGAGTTATCAATGTGAATTTCAACAGGGGTTTTCCATACACATACGTGCACATGCGTACATGCACATGCAAACTAAACACAAGGTTTCTCTATTACCATGCAGAGTCAGTGTAACCACCGGAGGATGCACCCAGTGTGCTGACAGTGTTCAACACAGCGGAGGCAGAGCATATAGCACAGCACAAGGGCAAGCAATGCTAGTTTGCCACTACTCTGAGTTTCATGCTTATGCAATCATCAGGCAACAGAGTCAGTGTAACCAAAAAGTCAGTGTAAAAAAACAAGAAATAAAAGAGAGAGACCATCATGAGCAGTGGAAGAGAGAGAGAGAGAGAGAGAGAGAGAGAGAGAGAGAGAGAGAGAGAGAGAGAGAGAGAGAGAGAGAGAGAGAGAGAGAGAGACCATGGCAGTGTAGTGAGCAGTGCTAGTGGTGACCTCACCCGTCGCAGAACCTGGTCTTGTTCTAGGCCATCTACGGCACGCTGTACTAGACCTTCCACGGTGGTAAAGACTGTGCAGAACCATACAGCACCAGAACAACAATAGGATTTACTAGCATTCAACAACACTGCAAGGCAATGGACCGCTCAACATTCTGCTCCCTGACCATTGATACGTTCTCAGACATCCAGCCCAGACCAGCTACATATACAGCATACACAGAGAATGTGGAACTCATGTACATACATGTACAGAGGTGTAACCAGTCCAAGCTGCTCAACAGGGCGCCCAAATGTGATCCTTGTGCAGGAGCGCTGGCCGGCATGCATAAGAAGTGATTCTATCTGGTCTGTGCGCGTCCGGCATCAGCACACACTAGTTTTGTGTCAAAATTGGCAGAATTACCAGGTTCCTAGTCGTGCCATGAGCCAGTCAACGAACATCCTTGTCAGACACAGGAGTCTTTCTTATACAGGGGCAAAAGAGTGAAGGTGATACTCTTGGATCCTGTGCAACTGGTGCCCCCCCCCCCCCCAAAAAAAGCTTTTACTGTCTGGGGACAAATCGGCAACAGTCATACTCAGTAAACGTTGACTTACTGCCAGGCTGAGATTGACTGGGGACCTGAAAGTCTACTTCAGGAATATGAAGACTTGCTGAGTCTGACTTGACAACTTGCCGACCAAGATCCTAAGAATTATTTAAAGGAAAAAAGCAATAACAGGTCACACATGGCCGCTAGAAACACTGAATATAATGTACTAATGTTGTTATACTGGCGATTCAGGGAACATTGGAAGATGCAATATCTAAATCTTAAACAGCGGCCGGCTCATAAAACAGTCACGCACACACACACACACACACACACACACACACACACACACACACACACACACACACACACACATGCGTGCACACATACGCAAGCTAACACGCCCATCACACACACACATGCGCATCCACACACACACACACACAAACACACACACACACACAAACACACACACACCATGTACACACACACACACACAGAGTGGTGCTTGCTCGCTGCCAAAACTGGTCACCAGGTTCTCCCTGGAAGAGGGGAGAGATATTCAAAAGGAACCTCGGAAAGATAATTGGCTATTGAACTGCCCAGCGCCTGATACCACCCAAACTCTGGGTGGACTTGGAAATGATTCCACTTATGGGCTCACCACACTACAGTAAGTGGGTGAGGGCAAGGTGCAGAAAAAGGATTGGCAGCATCAAGATATCCGTCCCAGGATCCAACTGCATTTACCCCTGCCCCAGTTGAAGGTAATACTTGATACTAGTGTGGATTGCTAAAATCAGAGTTGATCTGATTTATTGGCTTCACTAGCATCACTGATTGCACAAGAGTTAATCTAGCCAGAAGCAGTCCATTGGCCAACAGGTATGTAACTATGTATCCTTCGAATAGACAGTAAAACTATGGATCCTGAAAGCACCAATAGTGGCAGGTACAACGATACACCTTCAAAGAGCCAAGCCTGATGGCAACAGACCCAGCCACTATCTGGCATGAGTGTGCCCATCAAGTGAACTAGCTGACACACGCACACCCACAGGCACATCCACACACACGCACCCCCCCCCCCCCCCACACACACACACATCCAGACACTGACCTCGGTAGACTTGACATCAAGCGTCCAAACACAGCCTTGAAGCTGTATCTCACCAGCTGACTGGATCTCCTTATTCGCAAATCCGCAATGTGGACATTCAAATGATGAGATCACAATTTCCTTGAAATACGGGATCTTGGTCAATAGAAGTCGTGTTGTACCCTAAACCATATCAAACAGAACAGAAACACAGAACCGGAACATAATGAGAGTCATTGCACCGATTGCGTAGCTTCTACACAATTAGATAAACCTATCACCGACCAGTCCACGTGGACCCCTGGTTGGCGTACAGTAGAACATTGGAATATCTAAACTTCAACTACCCGACCACTCGATTGTCCAGAACGTGACCCCGTGACTTCATTGTGTATTACAAGGACACTGTGGTCGGGTTACACATCAGGTTTAGTTTGGTCAGGTGTTTATGTCGTGACTCAACAAAGAACACGCCAGCAACAAACACATACAGTAAAACCTGTAACTAAAGACCACCGTGACTAGCGACCAGCCTGGTACTACAGACCACTTTGCCAGGCATGGACGGTCTCACATTCATACATGGTTGGGCGGTGCAAACCTCTAACTAAGGACCACCTGCCACTAAAGACCGCTTTCTCTGGCCCCAAGGGGTGGTCGTTAGTCACAGGTTTCACTGTAGCTTAGAAAGGCGTAGGGTCCGTATCTACAGTCACCATCAAATGCCATCCAGCCAGCACAGCACCAACTAGCCCATGTATGTTCTCATCTGCCATTCGACTTGCAAGACATGTAGTGTGTGTCTCTGTTCTCTCCGGAGTGACGGCACGTGCATCTATTCTATACGGGTACTCCTAATACTAGTTTAGCATACTTCGACTACTATAAATTAAAATCTATATTAATAATCTACGTGGAGATACAAAATTAAATAATGCTATGAATAAAATAGTCTGCGCCCTCATACTTCAAACACACAAGGTAAGGTACGTATGTCTAAAGGTTTCCAAGAATGTTTTCTTGTGACGATCATCAGTTGGAAAATACATCATAATAAAGGACACAAAAAGGTCTATATTACTATTAGAGCTGTCTAGCCTAATAAATTAATCCTTCGAGCCGGATCCATCGGTAATGGACACGCTTTCGCAAATGATCTGTCATGATGGGACACAGTATGTTGTCCACCTGCCATGGAGGGATTTCCACCCACCGCTTCCTGACAACTTCGCATTATGTTCCAATCAATGGCAGAGCACGCTACAGAAGTCGAATCTGAAGGCCGCAGAGTTGCTTGCGGAGTATGACGCTGCCATCCAGGATCAGTGTCAGATTGGCATTTTTGAGGAGGTGCCTGATGGCGCTGGCATCCCCGAAAACACAGTCTACTATCTGCCACATCATCCCGTTGTGCACCGGGACAAATCGACCACCAAGGTGCGTGTCGCATACGATGCATCCGCCAAAGTACACGGACACCTATCCCTCAACGAATGCCTTCACACCGGTCCATCACTCTTCGAACAGATCCCGGACACCCCGCTTCGATCCCGGGCACACACCATCGCCTTCATGGCTGACATTGAAAAGGCACTTCTATGGTCGGCGTTGATGAGTGTGTCCGTGACATGGTACAGTTCCTGTGAGTATCTCATCTCTGGCCAGCATTGTGGCAAGCGACTTCGGTATCAACACAATCCACTCACTGCTGGTCAGACTTCCAGGTAGCACTAGCTTGGATCACAGGTGTCCAACACACCGATACAACTTGTTGGAACTGCTGTCAAACGACCAGCAATCCAGCTGACTTGCCCAGTCGCAGAATCATTGGACTCTTCAATCTGGTTCACCGGCTTGGGTGATCTGACAGCTCAATCATCGCCTCTGCAGCAGACTACGCAACCAGACAACACTGCCGTTCAGCCCGAACCGAAGAAGACAACGCGTCTTGTCACCACAGCTCAGAAACCTAATATCATGCATCAGCGCCGCTATCGACATAAAGCCGCTTTAGCAGCATTGTGGAAGCTGCTAGAGCATTGGGTTCCTCGTGATTGTCAGTTCGTACGCACCATCACTGGTCAGTGTCGCATTCGTCACCTACTCGAGTCTTCCGGCTATGCAACCCAGCCAGCACCACCGCTATCCAGCTTCAGAATGTCTGTCGATGCCCCGTCCTCCTACATCGGTTGATTTTCTTGCAGCACAGAATTTGTACTGGACAACCCTTCATATGCATTCTACATGGTTGAGCCCTTCTCTTCACAGCAACCGTTACTCAGTACTAAACATCACAGTGGGCATAGCTTCCTTTACATAGACCCTAGCACGAGGCTATGTATATACGTAATTACGTATTTAAACAATCGACGAGGAGACAATAGTCGTAAAATGGCAATAAATAAGATAAATTGTGCACTCATAACAACAGCAAAAATGAAGAAAGTCAAGTTCCATAACGTTTTCTTGTGACTGTCATCAGTGGAACGCCGTCACATGGTTTAGTGTTATTCGTTGCGCACGTTTCTTCAAGCAATTGCAGGTGTTGGAAGCTGTGTATATTCGTACTCGTGACCCTGTGCTATGTAAACAGAAAGAAAACGTTGTATCACTCACACTCTTCAAGTAATACACACGCACCATTACATTCATTCACACAGTATCACATTCATCTGCCACTACCTTTCTCACATACACTATATTCACACATTGCAAAGGTGCAAACTTCGCTTTTTGTACTTGTTAGCTGCTGTATTTCTACCTGAAACCATATTAGCTACATGTATATAAGTGTGTGTTTTAGTTATTACATTTTTATGTGACGGCGTTCTACTGATGACAGTCACAAGAAAACGTTATGGAACTTGACTTTCTTCATTTTTGCTGTTGTCATTACGTATATTTGTATTTTTATTCGCAAGTACACACGGGCTACAAGCCCAAATGTACATGGAAGCGAATGTGATAATGGAGTTAAAGAAAGAGGTGCAGGAAGGAGGAGGAAGGTAGCAAAGTAACAGGGAGGAGAATACAGGAGCAAGATTAAAGGGGAAGTTAAGGCAAAAATTAAAATTTCACCAGTTGTAGTCTTCGGGGTGCTGAGTCGAATGGTCGTGGTCCGAGGAAGCTGAGACGCTCCCTTCCTACTTGAATCCCAATCGAACTCGCGCACTTCCACCGAAACTGGGTGACTGCGCCCTACTAGATGGGGATTTGTATGCAAAATGTCACTAAAAGCGCCATTTCGTTCTTATAAAAGTATGGATGACCGCGATTGGCCCATATGTTGTAGTCTTCTGGACGCTGAGTCGATTGGTTTTGGTCCGAAAAGGCTGCGATGCAGCGTTCCTCCTTTATTCCCAATCGAACATGGTTGAAGAAGCGGTCACGTGCTCCTGCGTACACCAGTCACCTGGTCACCGTGCCTGCAGGGTACAACTTACTAGCCTGTTTGACCTTTTTTGGGTGCAATCATGTCACTCGAGTTGAACTCGAGTTGAACCTTGGTGTGAAAGTTCTCGCCTGCTGGCGTGGTGATCAGGTGATTTGGGCACCCAGGAGCACGTGACCGCTTGTTCAACCATATTCGATTGGGAATAAAGGAGGAACGCTGCATCGCAGCCTTTTCGGACCAAAACCAGTCGACTCAGCGTCCAAAAGACTACAACATATGGGCCAATCGCGGTCATCCGTGCTTTTATAAGAACGAAATGGCGCTTTTAGTGACATTTTGCATATAAATCCCCATCTAGTAGGGCGCAGTCACCCAGTTTCGGTGGAAGTGCGCGAGTTCGATTGGGATTCAAGTAGGAAGGGAGCGTCTCAGCTTCCTCGGACCAAGACCATTCGACTCAGCACCCCGAAGACTACAACTGGTGAAATTTTAATTTTTGCCTTAACTTCCCCTTTAACAATTGCGCAAAGACGAGAGTAACGGAGATGGAGGGTACCTGTGGAGCGAGGTTTGGTTGCTACTCAAGTTTCACTTTATGCAATACATCATGTACGCATTTTGCTAGGTCATTGCCTGAGGATCGCAAAGCGTGAAACTCTAGTAGCAACCAAAACCTAGTTCTGCATTTTGCGTCATATCCATTTTACGATTATAGTGATGGCTAATAGCCTATGATCGCATTCTCGGGCTTCCGATGTATACTTTGAATATCCCCAACGCATCATTTGAACATGAAGAAATAGACGAGCAGTGTAGAACAATTCAATACACTTTCAGTGGCACGCCATCATTCATGAATTTGAATAGCATTCGCACAGATTTAAATTGTGCTACTTACATTTTCTTGACAACCTAAACACAAACTCTCCACAGTGACCTGCTCAGTCTCGTCATCAGCATCGATGTTACGAAACAAAGGTTTATTATCAGATTGCTCTTCTGCCGCCATCGCGATCGCCAAGCCACCAAGCAGGTCTTAGCTCACGCACTCGCTCCCAAACAAAAAGTGCAAACAGCCAACAACAAAAGTTTCCGAAGAACAACCAAAAATCAAACACTTTCACCTCCTCACAATTTTTTTGTCCTAGGAGTTATAAACATACGACTCCCAGAGACAGACCGGGTACATCACGTGGCCGTGGGCCCGTGGCCCGGCCCGTGGACATGGTGGATCCATGCCCTGGCAGAAGACGATTATAGTATTGTAGGTCTACTGCCAGTACTGGTTGGGACCAGGGAGTCGTGAAAGGGCTTTTACGACTCCCTGGTTGGGACAGTATGTGCCCTCTTCACTATCCTACGCGCCTCGTAGACAGTCTACCATCCCCCAGTGCTGCTTCTCATCATGACAAGAGTACATAACGATGATAACTACACTGTAGTTATGTACTCTTGATCACAGTGAGGTCAGGAATCCGGCCACAACGCCCGCCTAGTGCTGCTTCTCGGCAGCACTAGGCGGGCGTTGTGGTGTGTGTCGGTGCTGCGCTCAACTGCAGACTGGTGCTCTCCAGATATTAAGAGCAACCCTCCCCCCCCCCCCCCCACACACACACGTATTATACTCTTGCTACTACGTGTAGACTGTAACGATTTACTTGGCAGGTTGAGTTAGAGCCTACCAAGTCTCAAGCAATGACTGCCACCCGCAAGCGAACCCAATGGCCAATCTCTCTCCCCTCCATTTTGATGGCTCTGAAATTTTGGAGACTGTCTCCGAAATTCCAGAGCTGACATCTGCCATAAAACTGCTCGGCGTCTCTCTCCTTCGACAGCCAGCTCCCCCCCCCCCCCCCCCACCACCAACACCTACCGTACGGCTTTCTCAAAGCTGCACAGCGCCTCGGCCGTTTCTGAGGAAGACCTCCAAAGTCCTCGACAGCTGCCGTCTCCTGGCTACCTACAAGGGATTTGTCCGTCCACTGATGGAATACCCCTCAACAAACTCCAAAGGTGAGCACTTGCTCTTGTTGGCCCTGGTGCCATCATCGACAGCCTGGAGCTGCAACGTTTGACCAGTGGCCTCTGCTTCCTGTACAAGCTGATGTGTGGGCCTCCTGTTCCGTCTTTACGGCCCTTGCTGCCACTGCCCATGGCCCATGGAACTTACTTGCAGCCCCCCCCCCCCCGAATAACACCATGCCAGCCCCTGACTACCTCCTGCAATCCTTCCCCTTTGACAATGCAGTCACCATCACGCCTTGGAACGTCCTGCCTGCAGACCTCCTGCTTCACGAACCCCATCCAAGGCGCCTCCAAACCTTCACTGAGGTCAACGTATGTAAGGATCTAGTCCGGAAGAGATAGCTGTGGTCCACACAGTACCTGTGACAATTATATTGAGATCCATTTACCTGTTTGTTACAATTCTTGCTTGTGAAGTTGACATTTATACTATTACTTTGATAATATTTACAGCAATGCATCGAAGCATGCTGAGAGTGGTGCCCCGCAGTGTGTAATAAAGAAATGCAGTATACTAGGCCTACACTATTGCACGTACATGTACATGTACATGTATATGCTTTGGACAGTTGTCGGCGGAAAAAGCATCTTCCGATTTTCCGACCACTGGCCGATGACAATGCTCATTCCTGTTGTATACTGTATGCGAAACGCCTCCTGCAGTACAAGCCTGCAGCACTGTTTCTGTAATCGATCACTGTCGCGGACACATAAACCGACACGAGATGAAACCGGGCGGACACAGGTCACGTTCGACAGATTGGCAGCTTGTAGTCCATTGTGTATAGTTATCCAGTGCAATCCCTCGAAGATATGTCTCATGCAAACTGTCTCAGCTCTTTGTAAGTAGCTTCCAGTGCCGCGAGACGGTTGGTGAGATCTGCAATAATCTTCTTCTGTGTGTCATGCTCCTCCTGTGATTTCCTTACTTCGACTTGAAGGTCTGCAATCCGCTCCTCAGGCTTCGGACCACTCCAGCCGCGCAAAAGACTCAGAGCCCCAACGGGCTCAGCACATTCAGCCGCCCGAAGCTTCCGATTGACTGTGGCCACTTTCTCAATGATCTCTTCCAGTCGCTGCTTGTCGTTGTTCACCCTTTCTATTTGCGCGGCTATAGCATTATTTTCCTTATGCTCAACTTTGAGTGTGTGAATGAACTTGTCATACTGTTCTTGAGTCATGAACTTCATAAATGGCCTCAGCTTGCCCTCGTCCGCAAGTCCGAGGTGCACTCTGACTGCCTTAATCTTCTCTCTGGCCTCACGCAACTTCGCCGCCAAGTCGTTGACTGACGCTGGTCGTTGCTCTGCCGCTCCGGACATTCGCGCAGTGCCCTGCGTCGACTCAACCACCGCACTGGCTGCAGCGTCAGCCGGAGCGTTCTTCGAAGGCGATGTTGAAGACATCTCTTCTCGCTGGGATCAATGCAGAGAGAAGGAGACAGAGACGAAAAGCAAAGATCGTCTCTTCCTATCGAAACCAGGACGGTTGGCTCTGGTATTTTTTCTTGTAATTTGTTTTTTGCATCGCACATTGTGCGCTTTCCTGTGTGTACACACATTTTCTCTGCGCTTCACACATAACGTACCTAACTCCTACGTACACATACATGTACGCAGTATACAGTAATATACGACAACCACTGGATACTTTGCATCGTCAGTGTCCGATGACCATTTCCATCAGGGAGTAGTACAATATGATATATATATATATATATATATAATTATATCAAATGTTGAACGGCCTCTGCTGGGATGACGACTACACCATAGCTCAGTGGTTAGAGCATCGCTGGCTACAAGCGAGGGTCTCTGGTTCGAGTCCTGGTGGTGACAGTCAATTTTTTCTTCAGACTTTTCCCATTTGTCTCTTTCCCTCAAACCAGTTAATATATAATATATATTATGGTATTGTACTACTCCCTGATTTCCATACACAAGCAGCTTGAATACAATGAAAGGCATCTTGTAGTTCTCGCGCATCCTAACAATGTCGGGAGATGGCATACTGGGATGAGACACAAAACGGGGACTGAGCTCAGATGCTTCATCTTTCCAGATAGAGGAGTGCTGGAAAAACACATCCATACGGGTAGCTAGCTGACTACTCCATCGTGTAGGCCTACTTCTCCAATATGGATAACATCAAGAGTACATAACTGGGGGTTATGTACTCTTGATAACATCGAAGAACCTTCTCATCAGAGGAATGAGGCCCTCTTCTATTGTTAGGAGCACTCCTGCTTACATCTGTCCACTTCTTTTGCCTTACCACGTTCGTCACATAACGAATACATGTACCGATAGTAGTGCATGATCGAGTGCTGGAAGTTGGGGTCCCTTGACGCGTAGGCCATGCACAACAACATGCATTGGATAAATGCATTTTGCATTTTGTAGTACCGGTACTACTAAATTCTCTTTACTAACGTCCAAGCTGTACCACACACACGCCTACGTCCTTGGCTACACCACGCAAACCAACCAATTTTCTGCAAATGTTCACCCAGGAGGGACTCATCAGGGCATCATGAATCGTTGTAGCAGTACAGCGTACTGCGAAGTACTGAATACAGAAAAAAAGCTACCCAGCACGATCTCCTTCCTTGGATGAATCCACGTGGTCTTTTGAAAACCACTCGCCATCCAATAAACTCATCGTCATCTCAACTCAAGAGTTTCGTGCCTAAACGCAAGTAAAGGGGGAGTACTTAGTAGTCAAGGGTCAGTTGTGTTATTCTGGAATTTAGTCCATCAGCCAAGAACTCAGAAGTCGTCAAATTCAAGCACCCTGTTGCACTTAGAAATCGAATACTTGATTTTGGCCTCAATGGGGAGTTTAGGTACCCTGTACACCGAATCCGCAAATAAAAAGAGTAAACGACTTGCACGCTCTGCAGGGGGAAGCCGACAAAGTGACCATTTTTGGCATTTCATCGACAGCCATTGTTGTGACCTAAACCCAATCTCCAATCAGTGCCATGCGCGTTTCAGGAATGAACTTTCAGATTTTTGTGAATTACGGGAAAAATCTTGCAAATCGAGAAGATTTGCAGTGTAAACCATTGCAGTTTCCGTATTACACGTGTGCCTGGATTCAAATTACAATAAAATTGTTGTTCGCCTACTTGTAGAGTGTTGTTCCATTACACATCTCTTTCACTGTTCTATTTAATTGAGCATCCGAATACATGCCTTCAGGAGGATTACAATGAGCTAGTATTGAACATCATCCACCTTCGGGTTTCCGAAGTATGCACCCCGAGTCATGTCAAGCAGGTTTGAAGCGTAGTTTTTACTGTTTGGCAAAAGTGATCTACGCTTCCACCCTGAATGGAATCACCCCGGGAAGGTCCTGATACCTGGAAAAATAAGGAACGTGGAGAGCTAAAAGTAAGGAATCTGCGGCGATGGATGTTGTACATCGAGTGAATGCCCTCTTCTCCATTACGACCAACTAGCAAACGCCATGGCTCTGGATGCTGACAGCAAACAGTTGAAATAAAGGCAAGGCTGCTTTGAACATGTTGCAACCAGGTAGTAGTACAGTTACAGTTGTACTACTTCGAAGTACTATCTACCACACTCGAGATCACCCAAAGAATAAAGCGATTGAATTCAAAATAAAAAGAATTGTTGGGGATCGTCTGAAGCATATTCAAGCGAGGTACAGTCGGGCTTGATGACTGATCAAAGCCCTCGGGCTGGTCCCTTGGGCTTTGATCAGCCATCAATCCGTCTGTACCTCGCTTGATTATCTACTTGATACCATTGTAGTTGCAAACAAGTAACTACAACAATTGCAGTACAATAGTCATGTAGTTTTTTGAATTAGTTATTTGAAAATGGTGAGCATCTTCATCTTCTTCCCGGTGCGCATGTACACATATTTTTTGAATCTGTACGTGCTCCAAGCCAACTCACCTCTGCTCAAATCGACGGCGATTTATTTCGCGATTTTAGGTCGATCGCCACGGAAAACCACACCAAACGTTGACAAAACTCCACGTTTTTCACTGAAGACGCATTGGATGTCATGATAAAACGGATGGAAAACCTCGTAATGGCTGATGAAGAAGAAGAAATTTGTCGAACTTCCAAGGCGCACTGCAAAAGGAGTGCAAGAGTTTCGCCAGGGAAAGTAGGCAGGTCGGATTCAGTGATGCTTTTGCTGTCGATTGATGTCAGTTCCAGGTGTTCGATTTGTAAGTGCAACAGGGGACTCACTTTGGCACCACTGGCTGATGGACTAATTATTTAGTTAAAGGGGAAGTTAAGGCAAAAATTAAAATTTCACCAGTTGTAGTCTTCGGGGTGCTGAGTCGAATGGTCTTGGTCCGAGAAAGCTGAGACGCTCCCTTCCTACTTGAATCCCAATCGAACTCGCGCACTTCCACCGAAACTGGGTGACTGCGCCCTACGAGATGGGGATTTGTATGCAAAATGTCACTAAAAGCGCCATTTCGTTCTTATCAAAGCACGGATGACCGCGATTGACCCATATGTTGTAGTCCTTTGGACGCTGAGTCGACTGGTTTTGGTCCGAAAAGGCTGCGATGCAGCGTTCCTCCTTTATTCCCAATCGAACATGGTTGAAGAAGCGGTCACGTGCTCCTGGGTGCCAAAATCACCTGGTCACCACGCCAGCAGGCGACAACTTTCACACCAAGGTTCAACTCGAGTGACAGGACTGCACCCAAAAAAGGTCAAAACAGGCTGTAAGTTGTACCCTGCAGGCACGGTGACCAGGTGACTGGTGTACGCAGGAGCACGTGACCACTTGTTCAACCATGTTCGATTGGGAATTAGGGGCGAACGCTGCATCGCAGCCTTTTCGGACCAAAGCCAGTCGACTCAGCGTCCAAAAGACTACAACATATGGGCCAATCGCGGTCATCCGTGCTTTTATAAGAACGAAATGGCGCTTTTAGTGACATTTTGCATACAAATCCCCATCTCGTAGGGCGCAGTCACCCAGTTTCGGTGGAAGTGCGCGAGTTCGATTGGGATTCAAGTAGGAAGGGAGCGTCTCAGCTTCCTCGGACCACGATCATTCGACTCAGCACCCCGAAGACTACAACTGGTGAAATTTTAATTTTTGCCTTAACTTCCCCTTTAATCTAAATAAAAAAAACAGTTAACGAAAACGAAAGAGGTTGAGGCACTACCAGCATGCGTAGAGGGTACAGTATTTGAGGCGCAAACTCTGCGCTTCAGTCTCTTATCCTATCAAACATGTATTATTATTTTAAATTTAATACCGTCAAACATATCTACCCGCGTGTTACCGCTATGTACAAGAGAAGATTTAGAGTCAATGATAAGCCAAATCATAATAATAATGTTCATGTCCCTAAACTCTCACTCCGGCAACAATCCCTTTCAAAGAAATCGTCTCTTTCTGGCAAAAGTTAGCGACCGCAGCTCTTCGTTCTCCTTTTGCATAGCCGCGACCTTCCTCCGGAGGTCTGTAATCATTGACTGATTGATGGCGACTTGCACGTTCAAATCTGCTTTTCTCTGCTGCAGCTCCACAATATGCAGTTGCTGGCTTGCATCCGGAGTGGGCCGTCCAACTAGACTGCCAAAAAACGATTGCTGTTTCGGCGTTTGAAGTCGCTCGTGTTCCTCTGATAAGACCTTGAGCGCCACCAACAGTTGTCTGTGCTCTTTCTCACTGGTCTCCAGGCTCTTTTCCAACTTTGTGTGTCTCTCCCGCGTTTCAGCGGCCACCTCCTCCATGACTTCGTAGTATGCCGTCGCGATGAACTTGGCTTCGGGAGTATCGCAGTCCAACCCGCTGGGGAAATTCGCTCGCATAGCGCTCATTGCCTCCGCGGCTTTCCGAACGTCGCGAGCAACTTTCCGAACCGCGTCCGCGACCAGGTGAGGTGACGTAGGCAAGACGACGTCTTCTAGTTCCATTCCCCCCGCCGCGGCACCTGGCACGCAGGCAGAGGTGGGACTAGCTCCTTCTCTCGCGTTCGCTTCCATCTTCCTGGGACCTAAGATACCAAGGCGAACGACCTTTCCTGCCCAAATCAATTTCTCTGATTTTTCGGATGGCCGAGTGAAGGATTTGACACCGTGATCGTTATGGTTACGGCATTGAACCGGTGATTGGCGATGTACCTTTGCCAAGGTATGTTACCGTACACTTCACCGTATCGGCATAGTAGATATCTACATAGCTAGCTACCGCCGTTCCTACACACTTATCATCAGATTGCGTACCGTACACGCCCGAGTGGTGGTGACGGCATGGTACTGCACTGTGGAGCAGGGAGTACCGGTAGTACAATACCTTGAAAAAGTCAACGAAGTTGAACATGGCTCGTTCACACCGCTGGCCTTCTCCTCTTGTGGTGGAATGGGTCCAGAGGCAAACATCGTAGTCAAGCGGATTGCTAATGCTCTTGCTTCTATGCGAAATGAGAACTACAGCAAAGTCGTTTGCTGGATGCGTTGCTTCTTGGCTTTCTCTCTTGCGATCCGGTGCGTTCGAGGATCACTCTCCGCTCGCCGTCGTCACTGTGATGCCACATTTCTGCTATCGCTACTACCAACATTCGACTCTAAGCTTGGGTTCCAGCGACATATCCATGCTGTCGCTGTCAAGGCCAGCCAGCGCCTGGGATTCTTGCGCCGTGCTGCTTGGCTTCTGGGTCATGAGGGCCGCCTTGCCGTGTATAAGGGGTTCATTCGGCGGCCCATCCTGGAGTACGCTCCCCTA